>NW_015374308.1:0-347 GCF_001272555.1 Dufourea novaeangliae | reverse complement strand
TTGCAGTAGTTGCATCATGCATGTTTTTTTCTTGTTTTTAGCAAATCCATTAACTCCTTCAGTTTCCTCCTTTATTTATTCTTATCGAAATCTTTTTCTTATCAAATTTTTCACACCTTTTCTCTTTCTTTAAGCGCTTTATTATGCTTAGACGTCACCTCAGTGATGCCAGAATCGTGGGATTTTCGCGCGAGCACTTACCCTCTCCATGCCTCCCGTGGGTATTTTACCCAAGCATATCTAGTCTTTCCGTGAGCTCTGCCCCCACTACGTCCTACTCGGCGACTCACCAACACAAGCGTTCTCTACCTCTGTCCGTGTGCGCTCTGCTTCGGGTGTTCTCGGCA
>NW_015374307.1:10652-10947 GCF_001272555.1 Dufourea novaeangliae | reverse complement strand
CTCCGCGCACGCGTCCGGGCAGGCTGGACCTGCCGCGGGTTAGGCGGGCGCGTGTGTGCGGGGTCGCGGGGTGCCGGGGCTTATGCCTTGGTGGCTCCCCGCTCCGCGTACGCATTCGCCTGCCGGGGCCGCTGATGCAGTTGGGGTGGTGTACCTAGCTGCATCCAAAGCGGCCCGGGGTGGGGCCGGTGTCAGGGTGCAGTCCTGTGGCACCGGCGGAGTGGAGAAGGGGGGGTGACCTGGGTATAGGTCACCCTTGGGGGGCGTTCGATCGCCCCCACGGAACGGGCTCCTC
>NW_015374307.1:9084-10474 GCF_001272555.1 Dufourea novaeangliae | reverse complement strand
AAGGTCTTCGTCGATGGCAGTAAGACGTTACAGGAAATCGGCGGGGGGTCGTCCTGCAGAAGACAAGAGGCAGTTTTATAATGTCCAGACGCGCGCTCCCTCGGCATCGTGGCCAAGTAGCCTCGAGGCCCCAGGTGTATGAGAAAAAAATAGAGATGTTGCTCTAAGAATATACGAAAGGAAACGCGACCTCCAAGACACTTTCCCATGCAGTTTTTCCTTCCCAAAAAGTATTGACTATGAAAGAGTGGGGATCGACCTATTACGCCACATCGATCCTAACGAGGGAGGATCAGTTCAACAATATCAGTCGTCCTTTCCGAACGGTGCCCTTTGCATTCTACGAGCAAATAGAGTTCATCTTCGGAAAACTAAGTTTTAGTTTATTTAGCGATTACGTAGTGATTATTTAGTAGTGTCGCGTATGTCGTCGTTATAAATAGTGCAAATTAATTATTGTAAGTTTTATTAATTATTGTAGGTTTTATTAAGTATTGTAGATTTTATTAATTATTGCAAGTTTTATTAAATATTGTAGATTTTATTCATTATTGCAGGTTTTAATAAATATAGTAGGTTTTATTCATTATTGCAGGTTTTATTAAATATTGTAGTGTAACCGTTCTTTTGTTATGATTAATTGAACCCCGGGAGGTAACGTGCCCCTTTAACTATTCCCAGGATTATCTAGAGTGGTTCGTGCCTCCAGGCACTGGATAGCGACGAGATCTGGTTGGTGTTAGAAAAAAAATTGGAGACGATTTAGAGGTTCACAAACGTTGCGTATATTCTGTTGGAGCAGTGTTACAATAATACCTTTCCCCCTCCTATCAAGGATTGTTTAACCCGAAAAAGAGCACCGATGCTGCGCGTGGATACGATATTAGTAACGCGTGGCCCGCTTCTTTACTCTCACTGCACGTAGTTCACACCAACTCTCTCTTTGAGACACATCCTTGTCGTCAGTTGCGAAATTTCTATATTGAATCGACGATTGAAGATTTGTCGCAGCACTCACGCATATGGCCGAAGTTCGGAGAAAATGCGTGAGTGGAGACGTGCATAAAGCCGCAGTCAAACTGCAACACCCAAGAGCCCACCCGTCGGCACGATACGTGGATTTCGAGTGATCTCCGGTGTCGGGAGAGAGACGTTGACCATGCAAGAATCTGATCGTTTATCGCGACTCGATTACGACGCGGCAACCACCATTCGCTCCGACCGGTTAAACCGGGGGGGAAACGAATACTAGCCCGCGCGTAGATTGACGATTGAGGATTTGTCGCAGCACTCACGCATATGGCCGAGGTTTCGGAGAAAATGCGTGAGTGGAGACGTGCATAAAGCCGCAGTCAAACTGCAACACCCAAGAGCCCACTCGTCGGCACGA
>NW_015374307.1:2107-7886 GCF_001272555.1 Dufourea novaeangliae | reverse complement strand
ACGCCCCTGTTGAGCCGTGATCCGCTGACACTCCGTGCGCGCGGATTGCCATGATTTCGGTCAATTTTTAAACGCTTATAACTAACAAACGAAGCATTTTTCGCAATTTCGTTATTCTTGATTTACGTCTTATTTTGCCTCAAAGAATCACCCCTTAAATTTTTTTCCACTAGTTATCGAACACCCTGTATATGATTTCGTACTCATACTCTTCCAGTAACAACCGCCAACGAATCAACCGGTGAACCCGGATCCTTAATATTAAACAACCACGTTAAAGGTTTATGATCCGTAACTATTTTGAATCTCCTGCCAAATAGATAAGAACGAAAATGTTTTACTGCCCAAACGATTGCTAATAACTCGCGTTCTATCGTTGAATAATTTGATTCTGCTCGATTTAGAGTTCTACTGGCATAAGCTATAGGTAAATCCTGAATACCATGGTTTTGTGATAAGACAGCACCGATGGCAAAATTACTAGCGTCCGAGGTAAGAATAAATTCTTTTGAAAAATCAGGATATTGTAATATCGGCTCAGAAGTTAATTTGGATTTTAATGCTTCAAAAGAATTCTGTTGACTGCTTGTCCATAGAAATGTTATATCCTTCTTTAATAATGAAGTTAGGGGTTTGGAAATTTTACTGTAATCTGGAATAAATCTACGATAGTAGCTAGCAAGTCCTAAGAACGATTTTATCTCTTTAGGTGACAGAGGTACTCGAAAATCTTTTACAGCTGCTACTTTAGAAGGGTCTGGTTTTACTCCTGTTTCTGATAGAATATGTCCAAGATACATTACTTCCCGACGTAAGAATTCAGACTTGCTCAATTGAATTTTTAAATTATTGGGAGCACCAATTAGTTCGGTCCGTCTTCAAAAGATAGCTCTGGCTGTTATGACTGTTTCATAGTGACAACTGATTTCAATTGTTTCTGAGAGGTTAGATATCTGCCAATAACATTCAGTTTATATTGCTTTGAGTTTCATTTAATACCACTGTTTTTTACTTTGTTGAATATGTCAAATTTTGTGTTAACTAAGCAGCATTTCCGGGAGGTTTTAGTTTTCCGCTTTAATTGGAAGAAAAGTGCAGCTGAAGCACATCGAATGCTTGTTGAAGTCTATGGTGACAATGCTCCAACTGATAAATCATGTAGGGAATGGTTTCGATGCTTTAAGAATGGTGATTTTAGCGTTGAAGACAAGCCTCGCTCTGGACAGCCAAAAAAATTCGAAGACAAACAATTGAAGGCATTACTCGATGAAGATCCGAGTCAAACTCAAGAGGAGCTTGCAGAATCATGGGGAGTTACCCAACAAGCAGTTTCCGTACGATTGAAATCCATGGGAATGATTCACAAGCAAGGCAATTGGGTGCCGTATGAACTGAAACAGAGAGACATTGAAAGGCGATTTTTCACTTGCGAGCAGCTGATTCAAAGGCAACAAAGAAACGGTTTTTTACATCGGATTGTGACTGGGGATGAGAAATGGATATTCTACGATAACCCCAAGAAGAAAAAATACTACGCTATGCCAGGTCAATCATTGCCGGGGACACGAGGGCTGGAAGGGTCTCGTCCGGGCACGTCGCCGGGGCGAGAACTCCGATGGAGTTGATGTTCCACCAACACCCGGGCGAGCTTGCTCGTCCGGTGCGGGGAATTTCGGCGAAGTTGGGGGCCCGACCGCCTCAAAGTCCACTCACCGCACCTCCACGTGGGGTCCCCGGGTCTCCGCCTCAGTAGCTGGAACCGCTTTGCGGGTACCAGATTGCTGAGTACGGAGGGCGAACGCGGTGAGCTGGCGCATGATGGGGAGGACTCCAATCACAATCAACATGATCGACAAGAACAAGGAGAAGGACGTTACTGCTCCAGGGGTGCTCGGAGCCCCAGGGGCCGGCGCGGGTGCGGTTGTAGAGCGGGCCGCACCCGAGTCGTCATCTGACGACCGTGAGGACCGGTTGGTGAGCCCCCAGGCCACCGGATCCCTATTTGCTACTGCGGAGGGGATGAGGAGGAAGAACACTATTATTATTATGAACAGTACAACAAAGGAGAGTTTGGTTACTGCTCCAGGGGATCTCGGTGCCCCAGGAGCCGGCGCAGGTGTGGTGGTAAAGCAGGCCACACCTGTGTCGTTATCTGACGACTGCGGGGCCCGTTTGGTAGACCACCAGGCCAACGGTGCTTTAAGAGCTACTGGTGAAGGAGGGGGTAGGAATACCCCCTCAGAGGCGGTGTCTGACCCTTCGGGGCGGACCCGCCTGATGACGGGAAACGCCCTGATGGTGCGTCTCCGGCGCCTCCCCGGCGACCTGGTCAGGAGCGAGGGTAGCGACGACGAGCACGGAGACTCTGACGAGTCTACGGTATCCGCTTCGTCGGTGCGCTCGGGGGGGTGGGGCCGGCTCCGGCGCTTCGGGCGGCCGGAAGAGGGGGCGGCCCCCTGCGGCCATGGAGAGGTATGGGCTCGCAGAGGTGAAGCGAAAGCTGTTCAAGCTGACGCACAAAGAGCAGGGCCTCCGCGAGGAAGACTTGGAGGACCGGGCAGTGCCGCCGCTCCCGGTCCACAAGTCTTGTAAGAGGCTGCCACAGGGTGACGCGGTGGCGGAGGAAATGCGGCGTGCCCCCACGCCGGATCTGGGTGCGGTCATCAACGACCGCATCCAGGTCATAGAAAAGGTGGCGCGATGTAGCGCCAACCTGAAGGGGACGAACGTCCTGCAGAGCAGGCCAAGCGGACGGTGCTCTCCGAGCGGGAGCTTGAGTTGGAGCGGGAGGTGCGTGACCACCGCGCCCGGCTCACCGTTGCGGAGGCGCTGTCCGCGCGGAGGGAGGCCCGTAGGGCGTCCCCGGCGGCGGGGGGTGTGGCGGAGACGGCGGGGGCCCCAGTCCCGATGGAGGTCGGGGACCCCGTCGAGGCCTTGATGCCACCGCCGCCTGTGCCGCCGGCGAGAGGGCCGGCGGAGTCGGGGGCGGTGGCGTTGCCACCGTTGCCCCCACGGCGGCGGCTCGAGCGGGCCGTGCCGCTGTGGCGGCGATGGAGCCGCGGCCGGCTCCGCGGTCGCCTCCGCCTGGCGGGGTGTCTCGGGAGGAGCGCCCCGTCACTATGGCGACGGTTGAGAGGGCCGTGGAGCGGCGCGTCGGGCGCCTGGTCGCCGAGATGGAGGCGCGCCTAGTGGGGCGCCTCGGCGACCTGCTCGGCGACGGCGGCCGGCGGCGGTCTGCGGGTCCGGCCGCGGCTGGGGCCCGTAGCGGCGGGGGGGCGACGGCGCCGGTGTTGGGCCGTCGCGGATCCCCCCGTCACGGCCCCCCACCCCCGCTCACGCCTGTGGCGACGCCACCCGTTCCCGCCTCTGGCGGGGCGGCCGCCGCGGCCGGAGGGGCGGGGAGGAGAAAGAAAAGGTGGCGCGTGGGCATTAGGGCCGGAAAGGCCGGAGGCTCGGGAGGGGGTACTGTCGGAGCTGCGGGGCAGCGGCCGACGGCCCCTCCCTCCTCCTCCTCTGCCCCCCGCGCGGCGCAGCGGCAGCGGCGGCGAGAGCCTGCGAGCGCTCAGCGGCCCGTACACGCCCCGGCCACTTGGTCGGAGGTCGTCGGCCGCAAAGTGCGCCGCAGGCGGGCCAAGGCCGCGGCGCCCTCGCCTCCGGCTCCTACGGCGGCGCCGGCACGAGGGAGGGCGTTTGGGCGTCCGCCGCGTGCCCCCAAGAGGGCCGCAGTGGCGCTCACGGTCGGCCCGGGCAGCTCGACCTCTTATGCGGAGGTCCTGCAAAAGGCGAGGTCCGGCGTCCGCCTGGCGGACGCCGGCATCGCGGACCTCCGTTACCGCAAGGGCCAGACCGGGGCCTCGATACTGGAGGTCCCGGGGCAGGAGTGGGCTGCCCGGGCGGACGCCCTCGGGCGGCGCCTGGAGGACGTGTTCCGCGGGACCGACGTGCGCGTCAGTAGGCCCGTAAAGACCGCCGAGGTGCGGTTGACAGGCCTTGACGAGTCGGTCACCGCGGAGGCTGTGCCGGGTCGGTTACCGCGGCCGGGGGCTGCACCGCTGCCGAGGTTCGGGTCGGCGTCGTTAGACGCAATCGATCCGGCCTCGGCGGGGTGTGGGCTAAGTGCCCCGTTGCCGTGGCGAGGAGGCTGGCGGCCGCCGGCCGACTGCTGGTCGGTTGGTCGTTCGCGCGGGTGGAGGTGCTCGCGGCCCGGCCACTCCGGTGCTTCCGGTGCCTCGAGGAGGGACACGTCCGTCGCGGCTGCCCGTGCGACGCGGACCGCGGCGGGCGGTGTTACTCGTGCGGGGGCACCGGCCACGTAGCCCGGGAGTGCACCGAGGCCCCCAAGTGCCCGGTCTGTACCGACCTTGGTCGGCCGGCCGGGCACCGTTTGGGCGGAAAGGGCTGCGCGCCACCACCGTCACGGCGGCGCGGGCGGGGCGGGGCTGCGGCGGTGCCGGGCACGGGTGCGGCAGCGACGCCGGGCGCGGCTGCGGCTTCGCAGCCGCGGGTGGATCGGCCGGTGCAGGCGCCGGTCGATGAGGAGGGAGGATCCGGCCGGGGGGAGGCCATGGACACGGCCTAGTGTTCATGCCCCCCACTGGGATCCTCCAGGCCAACCTCAACCACTCGGCCCGAGCTCAGGACTTGTTCCTACATAGCCTGGCCGAGCTTGGTGTGGGGTTGACGGTCGCCGCGGAGCCGTACCGCGTCCTAGACCGCCCGGATTGGGCGGGGGACGCGCTGGGCTCCGTGGCGGCGGTGAGCGACGGAACCGTGCCCATGAGCGTGATAGCGCGGGGGTTGCGGTTTCGTCGCGGGCGCCTGGCGGTGGTCGGTGTTTATGCTCCGCCGAGCATGCCCCTCGCTGCGTTCGAGGCGCTGCTGGACGGTATACGGGACGTGGTGTCCCGTGGTCCGGCGCGCCCGATGTTGGTCCTGGCGGACTTCAACGCGAAGTCCACCCTGTGGGGAAGCCCCGGGACCGACGCGCGGGAGGATGCCGTGCAGGAGTGGGCGACAGGACTGGACCTCCGGTTGCTCAACCGGGGTTCTGTGAGCACGTGCGTGTGGTGGCAGGGCGAGTCCATTGTAGACTTGTTATGGGCAACGCCCGCCGCCGCGCGTCTCGTGACGGGGTGGAGGGTGGCGGAGGAGGTGGAATCGCTGAGCGACCGCCTCCACATCCTGATGGATGAATCCGCCGCCCGACAGGATCGCCCCCCTGCCGCCAGCCGACCGCCGCGTAGTTCGGCGCTCGGACGCCTGGAGGAGGACGCCCTGATGGCCGCCTCCCTCGCCGCGTCCTGGCCGGAGATTCCGGCCGGGCCGGTCGCGGACGTCGATCGGGACGCCGAATGGCTCCGGGATACATTGACGGCGGCGTGTGACGCCGCTATGCCCCGGGCCAGGATGGCCCCGAGGCGGGCCTCGTACTGGAGGAGCGGCGCCATTGCCGAGCTTCGTTGCACGTGCAACGCGGCGCGGCGTCGCTTCACCCGGGCCCGTCGTAGACGGAACCGCGACCCGGCGGTGGAAGCCTCGCTGTACGAGGACTACCGCCGGGCGAGTGTGACGCTACAGGCGGCCATCAGGAGGGTTCAGGCGGGAGCCTGGCCCTGCGCGTCCTCGGGCCCCGACTCAGGCGGCTGCTGGACGGCTGCCTGATGTCGGGACGAGTACCGCTTCTTTGGAAGCGGGGGCGGCTGACCTTGGTCCCCAAAAAGGGTAAGCCCGCGGAGGATCCCTCCGCGTACCGGCCGATATGTCTCCTCGACGAGGCGGG
>NW_015374307.1:335-625 GCF_001272555.1 Dufourea novaeangliae | reverse complement strand
GACGCGGCGACCCCGCACGATTGGCGGTGACGGGCCCTCGGGCTCGCCTGCCTGTTGCGGGGTCGCCGGGCATGTGGGGGTGTGCTGACGCCCCTGCCTGGAAGTGCCCGCGTCGATGCCGCAGCCGGGGGGGGGGCGTTCGTTCCTCCCGGCGGTGCGTTTTCTTTTTTCTCCCTGTGCGGCGGGGAATAGAATACGCCCAAGGTAATCCCTGCCTGTCGTAAGACGCGACTAAAAGGGACTGTTGGGATCGCGGGACTGGGGCACCCGTGGTCCGGGGGGGGGGGGGG
>NW_015374307.1:0-297 GCF_001272555.1 Dufourea novaeangliae | reverse complement strand
GTCAACTGGCGGAGCTGGCGCTGGGGAGGTACCGGTTGTGTTCGCAAGAGATCCCGGTGCCTCCCCGCATAGCGCCGAGCCCGGCCACCGTGAGGGTTTAGTGGGTATTCCCCCTGGGCTTTGCCCTATTGGGGGAGAGTCCCACACTACCCCCGCCAAATCCTCCCACATTGGAGGATGGCGGGGGTGTGCGTAAATGCATTCCCTCACGTAAAGAAAAAAAAAAAAAAAGAAAGGTCAATCATTGCCATCGACCTCAACATCAACACCAAAACCGAATATTCATGGTTCGAAGGT
>NW_015374306.1:8363-118175 GCF_001272555.1 Dufourea novaeangliae | reverse complement strand
CACAAATAAACCATATCAGGGAGTATGGGAAGCATGTAACATTCGACCTTGGATTAATAATGCGCTAGCCACTGAGATATCTATATAAACCTTATTAATATCTGTTGCAATTTTCTTTGGTAATAATACTAGCCATTAAGTTATGTATTTAAATATTATTAATATCTGTTACAATTATTTTTAAATTTAAGGATAAATGTTAAATATACAATGTTATACATATGTATACCTGTATGTACCCGAAAGTCCGAGGACGGACTTATGTCAGAATGGCCGAAACTGTAAGACATAATTATATCGGAAGGCATATTCAGGCCATAGCAACCATAGCAACGCGACGGGGTTTGGTTGTTATCGTGGGATTGCGTCGCCGGATACACATTAAAAGAGATCGTCTAATAAATTATTATTTTATTTCGTTTATCACCATTTATTTATTTTCGGCCCCCTTACAGTACAATGTTTTTCAGAAAAGAAATTGTTGTTAAAAATGGAATTGAAATTGAGTTCTAGAAAAAATGTTTGATAATGGAAACATTAAACGTTACAAGCACCGCAAAAAACATTTCTGATCCGTTTGGAGGAGCCATTATGTCAATCCCATTCTGATATAATTTAATTATATGAATTCACTGAATAATAGTATTCCAAAAATTTGTTCACTAAAATAAAAATTTCTATTGCAAATACTTACATATGTTATACAACAATCATTATGTGTTTAATTAAATTATGATTAAATTGTAATTAAATTTAATATAAATGTAATATGAGTTTACCCTTTTAAAGCAAAACCCATCAAAACGATTGCACTGATCCAGTTTAAATATAAGGAAAATAATGCAAAAATATTTTAGACCATACGCAAGTAGCGTTGTAGAAAAATGCAGAAATAAATCAATTGTCTATATCTCGGGCTAAGCAAACTGATAACCGCAGGGTTTATTCGTGAGGTGAACCGTAAAGAGTTCACCGGTAGTGTGGGTGTACAGACGGGCGCAGGACGCACCGGAGGGGCAAGCTGAGAACGGGTACCATGAATCGACGGTTCGCCAACAACGGGTTCGCAAAAACCGTCGCGTGGATGAGCCCGAGACCAAGAAACGGAACATCTGAGCTTTCGTCCTCCCTCCATCCGGCTCCTCTCTTCTTTGCCCCTTCACCACCACTTCTACTTCATCTTCCTTCGAGCCACTGTCCCTCCCTCGACTCTCACTTCATCCTCCTCGGATCGGAGACTAAGCCCGCGTGAGGACTGTACTCGCCGAGGAAGGATGGCTTTGCACTAACTCACCCACGTGGGACGCGCATTTCCGAACTATCTCGTCATCGACCCTTTTAGCTCGAGCCGCCTTCCACCTCGCGAAGCACCAACGAACAAGGTCGTACCTACCGCTGAGGTTCAATCGGATTCTGGAGGGTGCCAACTGGCCCATTGACCAAGGTCCGAGCAAGGTTCGCTCGTTAAACGAAAATACATGTTCCGGAAAGTGATTTTCGAAAGAAAAGATTGACTGTTTTCGCTGGATAGTAGACCGCCTCTGTAGGTGAGCAAATGTTCGGTTCTGTCTTATTGGACTTGAATATTTCTTTGAGAAATTAGACAGTTGATTATAACTAGACTGCGGATCTTTATGCAAATATCAATCTAACTAGCCACCAATAGACGTTTCTTTACTGCATCAAAGGTTTCGTTAGTTCCCACAGAAAATGAAAACTGCGCTCAGACAGATCAATCAGAAATTTTCAAAAAATCGATTTTTCACTTTCTACATTTTCTTTAAGTACGACATCTCGAGAATATTCTGTACAAGTTTCAAGGTAATCCAATTAAAAATGACAGAGTTACAGGCGTTAAAAAATGAACATTTTATATAAGTGTAAGCTTGATTTGAAACTTTAAACGCGTTTTTCTCGAAACTACATTTTTCAAAGCTCCTGACTGAGCATGACTCCTTAATATACTAAATATTAATATACTGTATTTTACGTTGTTACTTTAAAATCTAATGGTGGGTGAAGCGTTATGTACTTGAAGCTGAGGGTGGTATAAGTATAAAGGACAACGAGAGTCACACGATGTTTTGATGACTCACGCATCTGGTCCTTGTCACCAATTTCTTCAATACTTTTTAGATGAATATATTATTGTCTTGTAATTAATAATATTGGAATGAATTATTATGTACTCGGTTCCACATTATACAGGGTGTCCCACTTAAGACCGAACAACTAAATATCTTCTTTATTTTTATATGGAGCACGTGTTAAGATGCATTCAAACATGTATAACTTATGACCTTGAGGTGAACTTAAACATTGAAAATGCAATTTCTACCCTGCAGATCAACAAAAGTGTTTGCTATGTACGATTCATATAGGCATTGTTTGTTACGATACGTGAAATATCGTTACAATACGTTAAAATACGTAAAATACAATTGAAGCACCGCCTATACTATTAATTTTTTCGAACGACCACTGTAATACTTCTGCATCAAATATAAAATAATCATGCACCGATTGTAGCAGACACAAAGAATATATAGTTTCATTAAAGAAAAAGAAAGTTTGCTTTGAAATGTATAGTAGATACAAAAAATATATAGTTTTATTAAAGAAAAAGGAAGTTTGCTTTGAAATGTCTGAAATACATCCACCGATGATAAGATTAGTTGGAAAGCCTTAGAAATCCAAATAACTTCAGAGAAATAACTATATACATTAACTGAATAAACAATCATCTAGTCTGAATACAGAAACCCATTTCGCGGATAAAATTTGACTTCTCAATTCGACAATCAATGTCCATCAATGCAATGTTTTTCGTAATATCTGTCATCGATTTCACCGAGCAAGCTGTAAATAATAAAATTTATGTTGATTGTCCGACCAATACATTTTCGTATTCACATCTATATTGTACATTGATTTTGCGCAATTAAGACGCTTATTTAGGATCAATGCATTCATTTATCAGATTGATCAGTCTTACACGCACTGATGACTTTCATTGTTCCACAACGAAATTCTCATCTTCGTTCAAGCTGAACGTTATAACAACACGTTCCAACGGCATTTCCCTGGCCGATCGAACCTATTAACGTCTTTTACGACAGAGAGTCCTTTTTCTTGGGTAATGGTGAGAAACGAAGGTAGAATTACGAAGGCCGTCGGATTTATTCCCACTTAAGATGTAGTCGTGGTTGTTCGAGAGGCCCGTAACAACTTGGGGATAGGATTGACCTCGTCTACCTGCCAACACGAAATTGCTTGTTGACCAAACTGGCCAATAAAAGGAGTCTATTAAAACGATGTCGAGACACGCACGAAATTATCATAGGGAGCCTAAACGGTTGTAATCATATATGTTGCCCTAACCTTATCTTCATGTTTCCGAATTTCAAAGATTTGTTTCAAATACCAATTTCTATGCACTAAAGATTAGTTAGATCTTGTATATTTAGAATGATATTTCATTGTTAATTTAATTTATAGGGGTATTATCGAAAATCAAAAAACTATGCTATCTACATCACGTTATTTTAAGGCTTACTAACTCCTAAATGTTTTCTCGAATCTTCATAGCGACAAATAATCGAGGGACTCATAACAAAAACGAGCATTGTTAATTTTTGTTTTTTCTTTCTAGGAGAATAAAAAAATATACCGACATCTCTAAGAATCTTAAGAATCGATAAATTTAAGTAGATGTAGGTGAGTCTCATTTCTGACTAGTGGAATTTGTTGTTATTACAAAGACCGATACATTTGACAAGGATCTTTGTTATGAGCCCCTGAATTGAAATAGGAAATTAGTTTAATTGTCAAATTAAGAAGATTACGCATATCATAAAATGTCACTATTGTAATGAAGAGTTCAATAAATTATAATTTCTGAAGAGTGAATTAACTTCTCGATTTCAAAATCTGTATTAATATTATATAAACCGGATACGTTTTTGTCGTCGTTACCAGCGTTAAATCGACATCTGTCGATGCTCTTTTTCATTAATTTTAAGTATAAAAAATGAAAAAACTTTTTGCAAAACGTTAAAATAAAAAAATCTTTCTTTTAAGAGAACTGATATTTTATCGAATAATGCTTATGTTTTTTAGTAGGTACGTACATATGTTGATGAAAAATTTCGTGGCAGTATTCTTGATTATGAATACTACGAAAGTTTCAAATTCTCTGGTTTTATTTTCATTCTAAGGCTCTTCTATCACACTGTGCCAATATATTTTTTAAATCATTTCAAAGACTTTTATTACAATATGAATTAAGAAAGCAACACAATTCAGTAGCTGTTATGATGAAATCCACATTTTCTACTGGGATATGAGTACAGTAGATTCTCCCGCATCCGAACACTCATTGTCCGTATACTTTAATATTTTAATGTTCTGGTATCCGAAAAGAATTCTATGCAGTTACTTGTATTTAAAGAATTATCGAATTCAGTAACAGAGAAGATACGGGATCCACAAGTATTTAAACATGCTGCCAATCTTCTTGATCTCTATTTAAATAAATGAAATTTAGTATCAGAAAAGTGATTGTCCTACCGTCTGAAAAGTCCTTTATCCCAGCACCTATTTTCCCTACTGTAGTAAGTAGTAACCAAAAGTCATACGTGTTACCTACTCAGATTGCAAGTACAGTCGGTCTCATATCAATAAATTCATTATCTCTATCTCGTATTTTCATTCTTTTCTGAATAATTTTAAATACTTATACAACGATATTCTATTATTTTCGCTTATAGACCAAAAAATGCTCGAACCCCAAGTAGGATTACCTTTCCAGCGAATGAACACCCCCCAGTGGTTGAACTCTATAATATGAATATTATTATCATTTAAAATTTGACTTTAACAGTTACAAAATCTCTTAAGTGTTCATGCATTGGTGCGTTTACCCTACAAGTGATGTGAGAAGAAGGCGTGTACTCTTGGAAAATGATTAAAGAACCGTATTTCAAACGCACCAATCTGATATTTAATCTATAAATTATTGCTTTTTGAAACACTGAGGACAGAACGATTACAGATTTCTCATAGTTTATTCGATATTAGAAGCTGCATAGAGGCTCGGAGAATAATTTTTCGTTCCGAGAAACATAAGTCGGTTCACCTGTTTTTGCGTCCCGAGCACCGTTCGTCGTTTATCGAGATACTTTAAGGCCTGATTCATCTAAGGATGTCAAAATTCGCCTACGCGACAGAACGAAACGTAGCGCATTCTCAATTGCGCTCCCGCCGGTTTTTACGAATGGCGTCCCGGACACCGGTTTCCCGTATAATTTAGAAGCGTGTCCTCCGTGTGTCATCGATTTAATTCTTGCTAAGCGATACCGTCGCGTGCTGTCTCTGAACTCTCCTCAACTCCCGTGCTGGCGGCTATCTCGTCCGGGGCCCCGATGTTCGAGAATCCGCGCGCGCTCGCGCAAGGAAAAGGGAAGCATCTCGGCAAGACGAATAGAGCTTGTCCTATCGCGTTCAGTGTTCACGGAAAACAAATGGTACCGAGGGCCGCCTACGTCCCCTTCGGGCGTCCGACGAATTATTCGCCACTGTTCTTTTTTTTTTCGTTCTACACCACTGCGCGCGCTAATGATATTTCGCGATCTGCATACGCGTTACGGCATCAATGATCTTTTGCGATACACGTGATAGACGAGCCATTTCTCTTTGAGACGGATTAAGTTTTGCAAATGTCACCCGTCGTGTGAACGCGATTAAAAATACACAGTGTCCTATCTAACGCGAGCACCTTCAATTTCTCAATTGTTTTTGAAGATACAAACAAATTTGAGGGGACTTTTTAAACATTTTTTCTCAAGGTCATATGTTTCGTAATTTTAAGGTCATCCATGTTTGTTTAAAAAGGACTACATATTTTTATCAGCGTGGCATAATACTTGAGATCATGACCAATCCTGATGACCTGTGATAATTTTCATTCATAGAAATGTTAAATATACCTACATATTGGTAGATGCGCCAATTTCACGTGTAACGACCTCATATTTTTTTTGTGGACCTTTATTGTAACATGTGGAACTCAGCAAAATTTCATACTTTTAGAGTGTACTACTTATACTTTAGTCGTAACTATTAACTGTGAAGCTGTTAACTACATTAGGAGAAATTGTATGTTACATCTGATTATCCGACGTTGAATCTGTTCAGAATTATGTAGAAAATATAAAACTTTCAATGTAACTAAATTGGAACGTTAAAGTGGGTATCGTATACATTTAATAAAAAGAGCATACTTCGATTAACTAATTTTTAAATAGATATTAAGTTATGAAAATTCGGCCCTTCTAATTATTTTTTATATTTAACTTTACCACGTGATAAAATAGAACAATTCTTTCTAAAATCCTAAAGTGTAATCGCAGCTTCTTTAATTAATGTCCTGACACTGATTAAAAAAATTATTAAGCGGTTGCGTACTTCGTATGTACAGTTTAACAATAAGACTGACTTTTCTGACCCGTCTTATGAGGTACATATATGATTTTTAAATTATATTATTCTTTCTATATTGACTTCCAAATTGTTAAAGGTTCTGCGGAAGAGAATAATGGTTACTGAAACTTTCTATATTTTGTATATGTATAGAAAGTTTGACTGTACACAGTAAGAATTCCAACAGTGAAAAGAACAAAGAACTTGTATTTTTATTACATTTACAGAAAAACTTCGCAACGATTAGCATTGTTATCGATGCACTATTGAAACCATTTAAGTCTCAGTCCTGTAGAATTTCTTGTAATTTCCTACAAATTTTTTACAATCGTTTGTTACTTCGAACACCTTTTTGTAACTGTAAATTTAAATTATGTCAAAATGTTTTTCTCACGATTAACCATCATTTAAATAATCTTATACTTTCAATTATTCTTTAATGCAGTGTCTTTGTTGTTTTTAAAAGAGAATAAATGTAAATCTAATATCAATTCGGATATATTGGATAATTATTTTTGAGACGATTTAAGATATTAAAAATATGTCACGTTAATGGCAGCAACAAAGTAGCACCGCAGATCGAGACAAGAGTGTATTAAGATGCGTAGTGACGTATCAAGTTATATGACAATCATGACTGCGTTAAGGTGAGTCTATATGAAAGCGTAGGACGCGGGCAATTTCATGTTCAATCATAAATAATGTGACTCTCGCAAATGATTCTCGTATAATAACGCGTAATGGTGAAGGGGAAGAAATTAGAAAGATGATTCGTACGAAGAAGACACCTTTTGCTTTGTTCATACATTGAAATATTAATAGATGGTGAACTAATGGGACTGTTTGTGTTTCTTTTTACAGTATTGTGTCACGAGGTTCCATACTAAAGTACTATTAGTTTAATTACATAGGTACCTACATGGACAAACAAGCGGCACTTATAATCACCTATCGAACCATCTTGGCACTTTTAGAACCTAATTATCACAAGATTCAAAGGTATAAATATTGTCTTCATTGTACTCTTTTCACTTTGCTTTTATCAATAATCTGCGCAATCTATATAATTCTGATGCAGATGTTACAGCATAAATTTACTCGATGTCGAAATTGTATTTCCTGAATGATATACATAGGTGTGAATGCGAGATCATGACGATAAGTTTTATTAGAAGGTATTGTATAGAACCAGATAGGTGTAAAGGTGAAGTGACAGAATGTGTAAGATTGTAAGACGAAAGAAACAAAAGCCACATATTAGTAAAATTTTATTATATTTTTACATTATTTTATTGCTTTTAAGCAAATATTTTTATATCATAAAAATGGCCCACGTCAGATGAAAGTTCTTTCGAAAACGTGCAATAGATTAAGTGTCAACCTTTTAACTGCCATTCGAATTATGGTTAAATGACACATAAGACTTTAATAAGTATCGATTGTGTTAAAATATTTCAGTAAGCTATGTATGAACACATCGCCAAATTAAGTGTTTCACACCCATGACAATAATCACAATTATGTCCAAGAAGATATTAAATATTCACATGTATGTATATATTCGTATACGAATAACTAAATCAACAAATTTTTTTACACATTTCACAATATTACTATATATAATCACAAAATTTAAAAAATTTTTACAATTATAGCTTTTTATGTGTTGAAAAAGTAATATTACAATTTTCTAACCGTTGTTGAGTGTTAATATGTGGCTGTACGTATTCATAAATTATATAAACAGCGCGACTGAAACTAATTTTAAGATAAATAAGAAAAATAGAAACAAGTCTGAACCTCAGAGAACAGCGTGTTCAAATAGATATTTATAAACCACTGCAACTAATTGAGCTGTCTGCGGGATGATGTCATGTGCTCTAAGATTCAGCATAAATCGTAGGCAAGAGCTAAGTGTCTGTTGTAAAGCAACAGCCGCACACTTCTAAATACTATTATTCACGGCACAGCAGTTAATATTAACATGTAAGTGGTTACCCTCCATCAAATCGTAATACCAGAACACAGATCTCAAATCAGTTCACATTGTTAATTATCCGTTTAATAGTTGTATTCAAGACTACCGTAAAAACGCGAATAGTCTGATATTAACTGGAGACTTAAAAAAATGTTTCTTATACCAGAAATTTAGATCGTGAAAAATGTATAATTTCGCACATTTTAAAAAGTATGTTCAAAAATTCAAAAATTCCATGCGGTTTTGTATTCAAGTCATGAATGAATATTTTATGCAGTTTCTGTACAGGTTAGTCGTTTTATTTAATTTTTCAAATAAAATACCGGACAATAAAAGTGATTGGAAAATGACTTCAGTAACTGTGAATTTAATGCAACACACTTTCCACAAGTTAATTATTCATTCAATGTTTTATAATTTATATATTATAAATGAACTGAAACATATCACTCTCTTAATATTTGAACTCACGCTAATTTTTTCTTTCCACTACTTTACACATTTCTGTCCTAATTGCACAACGATTGAACAAAAGACCTTTCCGCAGAATAGTTCCTTTAATAGCTTATATAATAATAAACTATAAAATAGTTTCTTTAATTCCTCTGCTTAAATAACGCTTTATTGACCACTTTAAAATCGCATATCGTCCCCACGATATCATGGGATTAGTCAACAATAAGTGGATCTTGCTTCAACCTTGCCAATAGTGTGATAAAGAGACAGCGAGAAACGAATAACATTGAACAAAACGAAAAGGCTGCTGATTATCAGTCATTCATTGGCAGTAAAACGATAACAGATAGGTATGCAGTATGCACTACTCTCTGCATTCTCGTTGTAATCCCAGTTCTCAGCGGAACGAATATGGGGAATTAGTGTATACAAAATGTCTTTTCAATTTAGTTTTAAAGACACAAAAGTTTACCAAATTTATTACATTTACATAAAGTTTATGCAAGTTCTATGTGATTCTTTCAACGATTTCAACGAAGCCGGAAGTTTTAAGAATTACAAATTATTCTTGATCGCTATAAAAATAAAAGTGCGTCAACAGAGTAGAAAATTCTCTTCTATTCGTTTGTGTATTTTAAGAAATTTTTTACTACAATAAGATTTAAACTGACTATCATTTTGAAAAAGTCTCTACTAACCTGACCAAGTTCTGTAGAATATTCGTGATATTGAATTCCGACTTCTGTAGTGTTACATTATCTTTTTTCTTGGCGGAAGAAATATCTCTGTTGATTAATTCGAATTATAAGTGACAGTTAACAAATATGTATAGAAAACAAACGAACGATTAGCATTCACAATGTATTCTTTATTTCCGTTACAACCTAGAGGCATTCGAATAATTACAGTACATATCCTGTACTTTATCTGGAAATGTAATCTACATTCGAAAACAAGACTCGTTAATAAAGGTTAATGAAGTGAGAGGACAGTTAGCTGTTGTCAAGAGGCTTTTTTTCTTCGAAGCCAGAGCATGTTCGAATTTAGAAAACACTATCGAATTATTTTACCAAAGCGTTGGTTGCTTGTAAGACTGAACTGTGCGCCCGCTCGGATTGAGTGACTACTACGCGGTGAGTTGCACGCGCGCAAAAAGACGCTCGAACGGGTAAAGTACACGTCCAAGACGGTATATAAGTACGTGTTCATTCGAGCGTACCACGACACGTGCGTTTACGTACATGCTACAGGGACTTGGTAACGCCCGTGAAATCGCTTATTGGTTGCCAATCTCGTTGGTTTTTGCCCATAAGAGAAATTCGCTCGGGACGGAGGTGTGGTACCAGTTTGTCGGCTAGATTTACGAGGAGACCGCCTTGAAATTATTGTCGCGCACTCGCCGCAGACCCGGGGACTTGAGGAACCACGGAATAATGCGCGCCAAGCTTGTTGCAAAAAGGAACACCAATAACAGTAAGTCGATTTGCTCCCTTTAGACCGGTCAACCTGTTCTCATCGAGCTCGCCCCCTGAACACCGGAATGAAATTCCCGATTTTTTTTCTCCGGATGGGACAATACTATCGTGATCGAAGATGGATGCTCGTGGTTCGTGCTATAAATTGCGGTATGCAAATATAATAAGCGCGAGGCGCGCGCGTTTAGTTTCATCGCTGTTCGCTACGTGGTCTCATTGCGCTCGCTTCGCGAGACCTTATCGGAATAGTATCCCGAACAAGCCCTGATGCATTTGTCGCGAATAAATAATATTACCTACTTGTTAGTGCCTATCACAGATGGACCATGCATTTTAAGTGAACATTCTTCTATATTCATACATGATATTAGTATTAACCCATTTAGACCTGAATCTAATTTAGTCAGACTCTTATAGAGTTTTCGTTATTAATCCCAGATAGCACCGTACATCCCAAGGACGTCCGTTTAATGTCCAGTTTATATCCGAATGTCCTAACGTCCATTTTGGACATCCCTAGGACATTCGTAAGACTTAAATTTCGGATGTTCTAGAAACGTTCGTTCCAAAAGTCCTACGAATGTTCTCAAGACTTAAATTTCGGATGGTTTCGTTTAATATTTTTGCCAATGTTATCCCATGAAGAAGGTGTCACTCTTTGAAGATTCAACAGAGAAGTATAATGACACTAGTGGTTTTGTGCGAAAACCTCAATAAAGTTGAAAAAACATATTTTTTCTTAAACTGTTTCTAACCAACAACGAATCAGTTTTGCAGTGAAAATAGATATAACCACAATGTACTTGGAGATCGCCGGGAAGTTAATTTTTTATTTGTTAAACACAAACCAACCTAACCTAACTCCAATCACCTTGCACAGAATGAAACCTAACCGCAATTTTAAACATTTCAGAAACGTTTCTTATACGTCTTGTAAGACATTACCATAGCATTTTTAAAATCTCTTTAAACGTCCCCAAAACGTAGAGGGAATGTTACTTTTACACATTCGGGAAATGTTCTAAGAATGTTCACACAGGATGTCCTCAGGACGTTCCACTTTGTAAATAGGATCTTCCTAGGACATTTAAATATCTTAACGAGGACCTAACGGGGACATATGGACCTTTTCGGGACATCCTTCGAATTTACAGAACGTCCGGAACGTACGTCGATCGGGCGTACATAGGACGTTTTTGTGCTACTTGGGATAGAATTAAGGGGGTCCGAAACCAAATAGCACAATAACGTCTTATTTAAGTCGGGAAGACGTACATTCCGAGGATGTCCCGAAAAGGTCCATATGTTCCCGTTAGGTCCTCGTTAAGATCTTTAAACTTTAAATGACCTAGGAAGGTCCCATTTACAAAATTGAACGTCCTGAGAACGTTCTGTGTCGATATTCTCAGAACGTTTTCCGAATGTATAACAGTTTCTCCGAAGAGAAATGTTATAAAACATTCTCCGTACGTTTTGGGAACGTCTAAAGAGTTTTTAAACACGTTATGGTAATGTCTTAAAAGAGGTAGAAGAAACGTTTCCCAAATTTTTAAAATTACAGTTAGATTTTATTCTGTGCAAGGTGATACAAGTTAGGTTAGGTTGATTTGTGTTTAATAAATGAAAGATTAACTTTTCTGCGATTTCCGCACTTACGATTAGTAGAACTTAGATCAAGTTAGTTCCTGTTAATAAATAAAGTTTAAATTTGCTATAAGGAATTATAATGAAAATACATGTATGGAGGTTATGATCCTTGTGCACATTGTATTTATTTTCATTTTCAAAGCAAAATACTGACCGTGTGTTGTTGAGAAACAGTAAAAAAAGAACCACTTAAATACCCAAAGCAAAGTACCGATTTTGTGTTGGTTAGAGACAGTTTAAGAAAAAAAGCATTTTAAAAAATTTTCTGAAGTTTCCGCAAAAAATCACTACTGTCGTTACACGTCTCTATTGATTCTCTAAAGAGTGACAACTTGCTCATAGGGTTCCATTATCTTGCACGGCATGAGATTGAGCCAAAATTACTAAACGAAACCATCCGAAATTTAAATCCTACGAGCATTCGTAAGGCTTAAGAAACGAACAGTCCTAGAACATCCGAAATTTAAGTCTTGAGAATATCCGTAAGACTTTCGGAACGGACGTTTCTAGAACATCTGAAATTTAAGTCTTACGAACATCCTAGGGACGTCGAAAGTGGACATAGGACATTCGGATATAAACTGGGCATGAAACGGTCGTCCGTTGGATGTGCGGTGCTATCGGGGAAAATCATCTGAACAATACGAAAAAAAAGTAATTCGTGTAAGGGTTGCTGGGAATCTCGTGTCCCATATTTGGTACAGTAGACTAAATTGGTATTATGACACTCGAGTGGATACTTTGGTAAATTTTTTTTTATGAACTATATCGAATATGGGACGGTGGATCTAAATGAGTTAATGAAGAAATAAGCAGTTCCTTGAAAATTAATTACGTACCACTGCTGATGTCAATAGGAAACCGCGGCTCATCGTCAGCACGCAGTGCACAGTTGATAACGTTTCGTTGTATGAAATTATCTTTCATTTTACGAAATAATTAACCCTTACGTCAATAACCGGATACCCGAGTACTCATTTCCAAATTGATTTAAGAAAGTTTTTACGTTCTTCCTGTTGAAAATATAGTAAAATCGTCTTGGATCCCCATTTGTTGGATGATCATACATTGATTTATATTTATAGAATAAAAATATACGCTCGTTCAATAACTGGATGCCTATATAATGAAAGCAGTAATTCAGTGAAATTACAGAATAGAAAGAAATATACAAAAATTTGTTTATTTATTCATTTATATTAAAGGACATCTTCTACACCTCATTAATGTGCTTGTGTGTTTATCGCAATTTGGTCGTTTGCAGTTCTTACAACTCTCATGTGTTTTCTACGTTTCATAAATTAAGCATCATGGCACATACATATGTATAACAAGGTTCGATTACTTCCTGTCTTACAGTTGAATCTCGTTGTGGGCACATTATACACCCAGAAACTGTGGATGCATCTATTACTGAGGGTGGTCTGTCTATGGTACACTATCCTGCCAATTTTACTGAGAAATTCCTCATTATTTAAATATTAAAAGATCGATTTTCTTGTTCATAAACCAATAAACTAAAAATTCTGCTAGCAAAATATGCTACGAAGCAGTTAACAGTAACTCTAAAAAATAGCGAAGAATGTTGTAAACAGTATCTGAAACGCTGTAAAAAGGTGAAAAGTAAGTTGAAGGGAAAGTGTGGATGCGAAATCATTGCTGCATATTTGATTTACCCGAGCTGGAACGCTTGGGGTACCCAATTATTGAAAAACCTATAAAATTTTAGTCATTGGCATAGGAGTTAAAAAATTCCTGTCAATGCTATTAACTTTGTAAGACCTTTTTCTAAACCTATTCGAAGAGCTATCAACTGTCAGGTTGAAAAACTTTTTTAGAATTGTATGATGACGTCAATGATTGCAGTAATCATTAATAAATGATATATTAAGGTACTTGATAGAAAGTATTCAGTGCAACAAGAATAACAGACGATCCTGCTCTCTTAATTGCGTTGCTCTACGTTGTAATTCTGTTGATTACCATTCATGACGATTAACAAAAAGATTCATTCATTTTCCCCGTGGCCTATCATAAATTACACACAAGAAGGAATTATATATTACAGAGACGTCGATAACGTACCCCTTACGTCCACCCAACTGCGAGGACGTGATTTTTAATTATATAAGCAAGCCTCGCGTGGATATGTAGGCAAGAAAAGGCTGCCCTCCCCCCTCCCAGATGGTTGCTGCAAGCGAATATCAACATAACAAGAGACGGAAGAAAAAAGAAAAAAGTAGGTACTACATAGTACGGCGTACACGCTGTCTTGTAACAAATCTCCAACTTTTACTTCGACCGACTTCGCCGTGATACGCTCGCGGAGTCGCTGATAGACGTAATTACATCGTATCGACAGCAGGCGTGACTGACCCGCGCAACGCGCGACGCTTTGTGATTTACAGTTGCGCCGCTTGAATTAAATGCAATTAAGTCGCGGTAAATTACGCGCGCGTCCCCGTAAACCGGGCAGATAAATCAGCGTTCGGTTTGCCCTCGCGTGTACTCTCGTGAAGGGATAACAGCCAAGGGAATAAAACGGAAAACGAAACGAGGTTAAAGGAAGATACCGAAGGAGGATCGCCGGTCCTTCAGTGGCACGTATGCATGTACGATACCCGTATGTATACACAGAGTACTGCAGCTAACTCCACGATTTCGAAGTATTGGATAGTTCGATAAGTAAAAAGAAATAAATGTCGTACTTTTGAACATCTGTTTCATTATGAAATTTACATGTATGATTTCACTTTATTACAAAATGTAATTTCCATCGTGATTTATAACTTTTTGCCACCTTGTGGACAAATTTTCAAATCCCTTTCGAAAAAAGTCTTCTTGTTTTAAGTCTATAAAGACTTGTATATCGTTTTTTACTGTCTGTACGAAATTTTGAAAGCTATCTTTGGGCTTTTTTTATGTCCATTGTTTTATTACTGAACACATTATACAAGTTTTTAATTGACTTTGTGACAGTACTGCGTGAGCACAACGAAAATGTAAACACAAAGTATACGACGTTGCTTATCGAACGACCCAATACTTGTATGATACTTGCTATAGGAAACAATGTTTCGAATAATAGTTGCATGGAATCAAGGGGGACCATGAGTGACGGACAAAAGAAAGTTCAAAATATAAGCGATATGAAAGAACACCATAATTTTACAACAGCAATGGATTTTTTTATAAATATGTTCGTCATATGCATATTATGAAGTGTTAAAAACAACAAAATCATGGATAGAAACGAAAAAGTACATTCAGAAAAAAGTTTCCTATTGTATTTTATTGAATTATCGACGATTCTTGAAAACACACAAGAACTATTGTAACATTAGTGTGTATATGTGCAAAATTCTCTAAAAGTGCACTAGAAAATGTGTATGCGTCATTTGTAAACTATGCATTAGATATCTGTATCAGGAACAACGGTCAACAGTTTGAACACATTTTATATTAAAATTTCTATTCTAAATATCTGAATAAATACCTACTCACTTTTAACCTTATTATGCCTTAATGTCTATTTAATCAGTTTTTAATGATTATTTAATTTTTGTAAAGAATTGTTTGATGATCACGTTGAACTTCAAAACAAGTAATAATTATTCCAACATATGCCCCTCTTGATGCAATACAACTTTTGTTCGAGAGATTAGTTCACATTTACGAGTAATTTGGAATAGTCACGTTAGATGTCTCACCCTGTATACTGATTCTTACCATTTTGCCTCTCACTGCATTTTTAGAATGCCAACAGGGCTGCTCCGCCAGAGAGGGTGTGCATGCTGCAACCCATCCCTCTGCCTGCCCGCGAAATAACAGATACACTCATGCCACTGGCGCGTTAATTATAAGGAGACCAAAGCCTATATTCAGAGATCGCTTATGGAACTGTAAAGGATTCATTGCTCTTCTAACTTGCTTTACCTTTTTCTTTTACATTTTCTTGATATTTAACATCGTAAGGCGGTATTATGCACTAGAAAAATCAGAAGGTAGAATTTTATTTTAGTGCATTTCCCCTTAGCTTCTGACCGAGCTAAGGAGATTTGTTAAACAGAACGAATACACAGTGTTCCATGACGAAATGCGAAACATTACTTGGACGTTTTGATTCACCATTCTGAGCCAAAAGGGTTATATTTTTGTGCAGAGATTTTGAAACCCGTTGTGCTTAACTGTTTTCATCTCATGCACCATTAAAGATTAATTATTATCCTTTTAGGATATTAATTGTTTAAGAGAATATGAAATGTAAATATCTATTATTTCGTTAGATTAATTAATTAAGAAAAACTCAGAATAAATTCAAAACAGATAAGAATTTTATGTTATATTATTTTTACGGTAAAACTATTGTAGATAATACACTGTGGTTGCCAAAACGCCTCACTATTACTTTCGTACACAGGTAAGGATACACCGCTCCAAATGACACGTTCGAATCTGATTTCTTTTTGCCTTTGTAAACGCTCCTGAAGTACAACATTAGTGTTATTCATACGTTTTTTCAAAATATTTTGTATATATTTGAAATTTAGTATATTTACAAAAATTTTGATTTTCGGTTTCTGAACAATTTTTGGAGTATTATTTAAATTCAACTTCGTCAATTTAATTAGATATTATTCTATTTTTCTTCCTAATTCTATTATTTGTTTATTTTGTTAAAATTTGTATAATATTTCATTAAGAATAATATAATACGGAGATTTATTTATCTAAGGGCGTTTCGTCACATGGGTATGGCGTTTTACCCGAGTATATACTGTCTTTGACAGATAAAATAAAAGAGGATTGAAACAATGTGATAGACATTATCCAGCGATTAAAATGAATGAGGCATGATATATGTATAACTGTTGTTATAACTGAACGAGCGATTTTGTGAGTATACGAATAGGAGAATGACAAATTATTAATCCACTACAAAAATCATTATATGGAAGATAATATTCAGCCCAAATAACGAGTCAACTTTCCTTCGGACTAAAGTAGGAATTCTTACTTGCCACTGTTACCAAACACTATGTTAATCAATTTATGTGCATTTTACAAAAAGTAGTCAGCTTATTAGTTTACTATAACAGGATTCGAACCCGTATTTTTAACATCCCCAGAGACGGCTTTGTCCAATTAGGATATCTATAGTATCGAACTACTCTCGAAGCGTTTTATATGAAATGGCTACCGCCTACACTATACTGAACAATATTTACATAAAATTGAGAAGACAAGTAATCGAGTTTTAGCGCAGAATCTGAGAAACGTTTTAGAAATTTTCCGAATAACATATTTTTCAATATGATCCTATTGCACAGTTAAATATTATTTGAAGAAATATATTTTATTTAAATTAATTTATTTTATAAGGCGTAAGTTTCAAATAATTACTTTCTAATATAATTTTATAAAAAGACAAATCTACGATACCATTAAAGTGTGTAAATTTACAATAATGTGTTGGACTGCATTAGAAACAAATTAAACTAGAAGCCTATTTACAAACAAATTGTTGTGTTTTCATGAAGCCATGAGCATACTTTTCTTATTCTTATACTGTAAAAACGAAAATATTGAGTGTACTATTTTTGTAATTTGTATTTTAAATAAATGATTGATCAGGTCTACTCTACGTACATATGTATTTAGTCAGCATAAAATACGGAAGTTAGTGTCATTAAATCATTCAGATCGAAACTCCTACCGGTCATAATTTCTTGTTTCCGTGATATATGAAAAGTGAAAGTAGGTAAGAAAGTGGGTGAAGTCGCGAGTATCCTGGAAACCGTTAATGACGGTGACGTCACACGGCTGGCGAATTAATAAGTCTCGCGTGGGTGCGCGCTCCGCTAATAAAGTGTGCTCTTATCCAAGCTCATCCTTCAGGTCTTGTCGCGTAAGCGGAGCACCTAGACGCTCTACCTTCTCGTGCCGCTGTACCGCTCTTACCATTCTGTTATACGCTTCTGGACCTCGGGCCTTAATTTACATATCTTTGTATCAATGCTACTACCTTGCTTCACAGTCGCATACTTTCAGCAACGCGCAGCGGTTCACATTTCAAATTCTGCGTAGTCGTGTTCCAGATAGCGGAATTGAAATTTTCGATAGACTTAATCGTCGGATCACTGAAAATTATTAGTGTATCCAATTTATAAAAATTGGAGTCAGGTGGAAATTTCTTTTTTTTTATTTATTCTTGTTAGTCGCATTAACTTTTAACAGCGGGGTTATTAGCGACAACGATTACATTTCCAATTGTGATATAGTTTTTGGTAAAGTTTTGCTTCCTTCGGAAAAGCTAGTGGCTATAGTATTTTCTTCCGACTATTCAAACTGTCCTTTATAGTTGATGTGTCGATGTCAACGTGTCGTCTATTCGATGAAAATCTGTTGCAGTAAAAAATAAGATGGTCTGTAGTGCTTTTGGTGTTGCAGATATCACACATTGGGAATTTTCTTTTATTTGGGAGGTGCGTGTGGGAGAATGAAATTTGTTCATCTAATTAACTCCATAAACAAAGGAAAGAATTTTGCGCGCGCAGCACTGTAGAATATTTTACTTAAAAAGTTGACCAAAATTTCAACTTTCAAATTTAATTAAAAACAAGAGAAGTAATTTTTTCTTATAATATTATTCAAACGAAGTCACTGGGAAGTTTTGTGACGTTAAACTGTATATGTATACAAGTATAAGCTAAGGCGGATAGATCCGTTATCCACATTTAAGGGATTAACACTGGAATAACCAAAGCCGTCAAAATGACGGATTTCAAATATCTTATTTAAACAATTACTGTTGATTTGTAATTTATTATACACTTTACATCACAGTATATGTATTCTGTTCTATTATATTATATATTATACATACCAATGTATTGTATGATAGTTCTAGTGCTAGAGTTTCTGTAAGGATCGATAGAAACTAAAAATTTAACTAAACCGGGTTGTAGAGAATCGTGTAGGACGTTATTCTCTGTATTTCGTTCAGTTCCAATGATTCTTGCGTTGTGGAAAGTATAACATTCTGCTTAATGAAATAATAAGAACCCTCAGATCATGAAAAGAGACCCTTCATGAACTAGCTATTTCTCTGCGCATCGTTTAAAACCACCTAATATGTATTCTTAATACTCATAGAGTCGTCGGACTATTTATGTACTCTGCATAAACAAATTCAACGAGTCCGCTTGTCTGCTAATTGTGAGTATCTACTACGTAACTCCAATTTTTAAGTGGCATTCTATATCGTATATATATTTCAAAGAATAAACATATTTATTTACAAACAAATGTATCATAATTGAGTCTACTTAAATAAATATCATATGAAATCTATCATGTTTTTTATATTTTATATTTATAAATTTCGAGAAAGTCAAATTATTTTTTAAGTATAAAACTATATTAATTTGTTGCAAGAGTTAATAAAAAGCTACAAATTAAAAATATACAGGATTTATAAACAAATTTATAATACATTTTCGATAAGAAAGACATCCCACACCTCTAGTTTGCACCTGTTCCATCAACATGGAAACACTTATTGGTACCATGATCCGTACGAAGCAGCTTAAATTTCTATTAACAATACAGAGAATTTCCTCCCTCCGTATTTTGCGGGCTTTATCTTGCCGAGGGTTATTAAATTGCAAAGTAATGCCGAAGCCAGGCCGTTATTGAATCTTTCTGTACACTTCCACTTTACGTGTAGGTGTTTAGAAGAAGGAAGGTAACAAAGCCGCGGTAACATCGTAAAGTATGTTTCTATATCTGTTTAAACCAGTGCGATATCTTCTTTCCCGATTATATTGCCGACAATTGACTCATAGCTGATATTTAACCATATCAATAGCTTTTATAGCTTTTAACAACTAACAATAAAACGAGCTATATAATAACTCATAATAACACTAGCTATTGACATCTAATAATGAATAAGAATTACTGGACAAGAAAAAGTTATTTAAAATTTCGAAAATATTATTACGAGAAATTTTTCAAAACAAGCATGTAACCCTCAATTCTATTAACTATTGGGAAGGAAGCTACTAATTTGAGTACTAAAAAACTAAGCAATAACTTTTAATATTAGAATTTTTGTGATTTGATATTAGTAAGTCCTGGATATTACATTTAAATTATTTTTACATAATAATGTAGTTAATAGTAGTTAATAATTATTATCCAATTGTTACGTTTAAATTACTACAGTTTATTCATTTTTTTTTACTGTAGTGTCTTAACAATTTTAAAATGATAGTGTCGATTGTATAAGTTATGAGTAATGAAAGTACATTTTATTAGTATTAAGACAAACAGTGTAATAACATTTTGTTGTCAGTCTATTTCTTATCCAAGTACAGTTACATTATACTGCGTTTCGTGTATGGGCAATCATTTGTTGCTTGTCTTATAACGCACTTATTTAAGTTAATACAATTTGTCCTTTTAAAAATGTAAGATATTATGGATAATTAGCAACATACTGATTATAGAAAATAGTACACAATATCAACTGCGAAATGATATCTCATTTTTCATTTTTAATGGCATACGAAATAATTGCTCGTTATTATATGTTATCAATATTAATTATGATTCTATTACAATACATAAACTATAATATATGTATAAATTATGGTATACAAATTATCTACGATTATTTCTTATGCCATTAAATATTCAACAAGAGATTTTATTTGACGGTTAATATTATATAATCAGTACGTTATCAATTACCCATAATATCCTACATCTTTAGAAAAGACAAATTGTGTTAACTTAAATAAGTGCGTTATGTGACAAGGAAACAAATGATTAGCCGTACATGAAACTTAATATACTATAACTATACTTGGATAACAAATAGATTGACATCGATAATCTGACAGACGGAAGTTGCGAGAAGATAAATTGCCAACGCACGAACGCTTGGAGTTAATACTTAAGTAACGATATATGAAAGCATTATTTTCTATCAGTAAGGATTATTTCGAGTAGTCGCTGTTTATTAAAATTTCCTAATTGAATTTACTTTATCAAATCTCCTTCATATTAATCAAGTTGATTTTTTCAAAAAATTTGTACATTTGATTTATTTAATTTATTATTGTTTCAGTTTCAATTATACTGCAATTAATATTACTTAAAATAAAATGTATTTATCATATATTTATATACAGTGTCTCATATAATTAAAAGGATAAATTCAAATGGTTCAAAAAGTACAAAGATCGGCTTACGTCTTAAATAACATTGATTACAAATACTGCAAATTACGAAATAATAATCAAATAACAGTAGCAATAAAATATTTATAGTGAACAGCAATGATCACATTTCTTAATGATTCCGAGTGTTTAATAAATTAATTGTTACTTGCAATGTGCATTGAACCAATATGAATTTATAAAAAGAAAGCGGACGTTATTTATGACTCAACTTAATAATACACTTGGCTCGGTTTATCAACGTGTTCAAAAGATATCTACGTAACTGCATGAAACAATTAAATACTACGCTATATTTTATGATATATGTCTTATACATTTGCTTCAAAGCTGCAGAAATTTACAAAAGCAATTTGTTATAATTCATAAATTTATATATATTATTGTGATTATACTTATTGTTAGATCATCGACACTGAAATTGATGCTGAAAACCTTACATCGATTCTTATTACAATTACAGATATAATCGAGGTATCGAATTAGTTTATCTCATAAGTAATGTTGTTTGTAAAATTAATTCAGACCGTAAAAATAAAGGATTTCTCAGTAAAAACATTGATGTTGTATTGCTTATTTAACGGAGTACAACATGGACTTCCGAAATACATACAATAAATCGATAATCTTAACGAAAGTTTAATAAAATATTAGTTAGTGTTTATCGCGACAGGACTCTCAATAGAAGAAAACTAATCTTTCATTAATGCTTATTCTTTAACAGTATTTAAAAAAGAATCGAAAATTGCATATTCTTTCAAAGCCGATCTATAGAATAACCTATTACATTCATCGGTACGAAAACTCTACATCTAACAATAAGAGGATAGATATATGCTCCCGTTAAGAAGTTTAGAATCACAAAGACATATTTTCTTCTAATTGCATGATAATATGTTTGGAAATAATTATTGAAACTGTTAATTTAAAGTTTTGGTAATAAGTGTAATTAATTACAATTGCTTAAATTTGTTTAAGAAACATAATGACTATTTCATGTAATTTACATAGTAATTTCGCAATAGTGTAAATATGTTTACAGGGAGTCATTTAATTTTATTTTATAGAATTTGTTTTCATTTAAAATGTGACAAAGTTATGTAAGGTAATAAATTACCGGTAAATGTAACTCAATACAATTTTATATATTACTAGACTGATGATTGTATGCATTTATAGCCAATACGGGCTCTGTGAAATACAATAAAAGACGAAATTTTCATCACATGCAACGAGATTTCTATTTTATTTTTAACCCAATAAAATACTTGAGGAAAGAAAGAAATTCCTACTTTTGTCCTCCTCTTTATGAATTACATTATAACGTGTCATTTTGTATAAAAATTCACAGCCTACATAAGCCAGGTGGGGCATTTAAAACAGGTCACCTGAATAACTCGCTTGTTTTTAGATATAGATGAAAATGTACCAGAACAAACTTATTTGGTATCGAGGGGCTCATAATCTGATGTTACTAATTTCTTGATAGATGGATGCGTCAAGGAGATTCGAAGGCCAACTCTGTTTTTTTAAATGGAACGGTATGATGTTTTATTTACATTCTGATAGAGTGTTTCAAGACGAATACAATGACCTATTATGAAGCCATTCAAGGTCAGTCAAGGTCAACTGCAAGAGAAAACAGATTATCTCAAAGCACTCTTCGAACACTTCGACGATTTACATGTAACATGTTATTTACGTACTGACTGATAGTACAAGTTTTCAAAATGACGACCTTGAACATGGATACAAATTCAAAAACGTTGCAATACTGATGACACTGCCTGACAAATTTCATTTGTATCTATTATAGAGCAAGCTTTTTTTATACGTTCTTGCATGTCAACTTTGGTCGTTGGTTTTTCACGGTACACTTGTTCGTTTAATGTTCCCCACAAATAAAAATCTAAAGGTGTCAGGTCTGAGGAACGTGCCGGCCATTTCTTACTTCCTGATCGACCAATCTAACGATCTCCAAATTTCTTGTTCAGAAATTCTATAACATTTCTTGCTGAATGAGCAGGTCATCCGTCTTGTTAGAACCACATGGAATTGTCGTATATCCAGTGAAATGTTCTCTAACAATTCTGGCCAAACGTCTTTTAAGATTCTCTCATATTTACGACTATTTAACGTGCCATCAATAAAATATGGACCAATTATTTTATTACGAATAAGCCGCATCAGACGTTTACAGACTAAGGTCTCTGTTTGTCTACTTCTCTCAGCCATCATGGATTATCTACTGATCAGTAGTGCATGTTGAGACGGTTAACTTCTCCGTGTTTTGTGAATGTAGCCTCATCCGTAAACAAAATTTTATTTAAGAACATTTCATCGTCTTGCAGTTTTCGTAAGCCCCATTCGCAAAACTGTAAACGTTTTTGAAAATCATTATCACTTAATTGTTGATGAAGTGAAATATGGAACGGATGAAATTGGTTAACGTGATGTGTTCGCAAAATACTTCGCCGATTAATGCCACTCTCACGTTCAAGTTGCCTTGTACTAACATGTGGATCTCGTATTACAGCTGCTACAATGTTTATCGTGTTTCCATCATCAGTTGCTCTTTTGGCTTGATTGCGTGTTTTGTTATTCACATTTCAAGTGAAGGTCTATTACGATCGGGAAATTTTTCACAGAAAAATTAAATCAGAACCATTTCCACTTTCTCTGCTATCGTATAAAACATTTTTGAAAATTGAATACTAAGATTGAATATTACGAAACCGTACTCTAGTTGGTAGTCAAACTACTAATAACACTCGTGAGTACAGATAAGCTTACAATGTGATTGAATGTATATTTATGTCTCGTGACCCCTATTGGCGACTACGAGAGCGATATGCCAACAACCAGAGAAGACACGAAATTGTTCGAAGAGTGCTTCGAGATAATCTGTTTTCTCTTACAGTTGACCTTGAATGACCTTCATAATAGGTCATTGTATTTGTCTTGAAACACTCTATCAGAATGTAAGTAAAAAACCATACCGTTCCATTTAAAAAAACAGAGTTGGCCATCGTATCTCCTTGACGCCTTCACCTACCAATAAATTAGTAACATCAAATTATTAGCCTCTCGATACCAACTAAGTTTGGTCTGTTGCATTTTCTTCTATCTCCAAGAACAAGCGAGTTATTCAGGTGACCTGTTTTAAATGCCTCACCCTGTCTGTATTTTACACAAAGTAACGATTGTATAGTGTATCATTGTGTATACTATGACATTTATTTTATGGATATGGATACGAAGTAGCAAATTGCGAATGGAATGGGTTTCATTGATCGCTCCATGGATACACTCTGCACTTCCGGTATTTTAATGTAGCTATTCGTGGTGGTAGGATCGGGGGTCAAGAGAAAGCCTGCACTATTAATCAGCAAGACCCTGATCCACCTGCGATATACCTTAACTTTAACTAACGCCACGTCGTTTCCACGACAGCTTTCAGATCGTGACCAAAATGGTATTATTTAATTAAATATTAATTGAGTACTCATATTTTTTATATATTAATTTTGTATTTTTATATTATTCCAAACATTTTCAAATATTTTTTATTTATTTCAAGTATTTTTATATCCTCCAAATTGTGTCTTACAAGCAAAAACTATTATTGCAACATTTAATGCTACTGACACGAAACGCAAAACTGAATATGAGATTCTTTGATTTCATTGAAGCAGACTCGCTCTTCCTATGGTAATAAAAATTATACTGTTTCTACCGATAACGAGATGATTTATCTTATTTTAAACGTTTACGCATGGGAAAATTTCGGGGAAGTCCTTTGATAAAATCTAAAATTACTGCATAACGAAAAGTACGTATCTTCGTGGTACTGTTCGCGGTTTGTCGTCAATCCGTGAGATTTCTTGAATCATACTTACATTGTTCCTTTTTAAAGTGACTAAACGCTTCACTGTAAACAATGGACAATAAATACAGCATCAGGTTACATATAATTGCGTTTTAAAGAAGATGTGATTAAAGATTCATATGAAAAATTATTGTACGCTGCTATTCATATGAACTTACATAATCTATATCATTGACTTAGTACCTTCATTATAAATTTCTACGAAATGGGAACTGAATTAATCTTATTTTGGAGTTCATCAGGCTTCGCCCGTAAGAAGAATCTTTACGTGCTCTGTTGGATTACATACATACATAACTGTTAACAGGCAAACATATACAGCATATTCGTTTCGAAATAATCGTAACTATTTAATCGTCGTTAGTTAATTGATGCATGAGGTGTAAACATCTAGTTAACGAATGCATAGGCTTTATGTGTTCGTCCTGTTACTTGAGAGCAAACGAAGCCTGTAGAAACTTTGGAGATGCGCCTTTGTTCCGTTAGCGGTTTATTTAAATACACATTAGTATTTAATACTCCGTGTGTTTAAGTGGGAGTTGCTTTCGCCGACCAGCCCTCTATAATTACTGACGGCCCACACCTACGAAAGGACAGAGCAACGGGGATCAGCGGGGAAGCTAATACGCCAATGCAAAAATAATGCTGGCGTCGTACGATGGAGCTATCTCCACACTTCTTCATTAATTAAACACGACTAATTAGATGCAATTAACTTAATATTGCTCATATTATCTCCGCTACCGTTATATTAAACGCAAAAAATTCGATCAAAACTTTTAGAAGCTTCATGTACAAATTGTTTATTATTAATCTTAACAATAATTCCATAGGATTACCATAAAGGTAATCTCTTTTTACACCTCTGCACCTTTGAAATTTTCTTTCCAGTTTCGAAAGTGACGCGGTAATCGGACGTCGAAATGGATTCTAGCTCCGCCTACGATGTCTTAATTATTGCCTTTCGCGTGGCGAAACGTCGTCCTTTTAACACCCGTTTAAGGCGAGGGAAGAACATGAAAATTTGTTAAAGTGAATTATAACTGAGGCCAAAACATGGGCGCATGGTTACGATGTGGAGATGAAGCAGTAATAGAGCCAGTAGGTGAAAAATCTTGAGCTGCAAGATGGCAAGCGTATGCAGCTCAAACGTGGCACCCACTGGTTCGATTACTGCTTCATCTCCAAATCGTAATCATAAACCCATGTTGCGGCTCCAGCGATGATTAATTTTAAGAAATTTTCATCTACTTCCCTCGTCTTAATTAAGTGCTAAAAGAATGACGCGAGGTTTCACCATGCAAGAGTTAATAATTAAGAAATCGCAGGAGGAGCTATTTAGACTTATCATAATTCCGGCGTCCTCGTTTAAGGCGCCGTCGAAAACTGGTAAAAAGATTTCAAAAGTGCATAAGGGAAGAAATAAATTGCCTTCGTGGTAAAATGCTTGAAAGGGACTTTAATACCCGATCTCACTAACCAGACTTCTGGTATGAGTATGACCCGCGGATGAGCTGTACGCGCCCCTTTTTATACTCCGAAAATCGTGTCTAAAAGTAGTGAGGGACTCGTCTGTTCCCCAACGGAAACAGTGTTCCAAGAAAATCTGGCCACGCCATAACACCCTGTGGGTAACCACGTAATCTGACCGGATGCATTCCAACTCCCGATAGGGTTAAGAGGCCACGGGAGTGTCTTCGTACGTGAACAAATGAACAAAAGTAGTATGTAGTAATAAACAAAAAGGATATGTTTTATCTTGTCAGGGATTTAAGATAGGTATCAAAGCACTCGAGGATCCTGATTTTGCATTACATCTTCGTTTTAGCTAAATTGGCTACGATTTTCAAAATAATTCAAACTGTTAAAATTGAGCGTTTATATCGATTTGACGTACGTACTACTTTTGCTTGTTTGTTACCTATCTGGTAAAATTTGTTTACTTTCGGGTTAGTGATTTCCAAAGTAAAGAATAAAATAAGTGATTTTATTTTGTTTCAGAAGTGAATTTTATGGAAGTGACTGTGTATGTTTTTGAATTTTTTTTTCATAACATTCTAATACTATCTCTCAAAAACTAGAGCCAATCAAGAAAAAGTAATGGCATATACAGGATCAGGAACACTAAATTACACAAAGTTAACTCTTAAGTCATTGACAAGTGACAACAAATAATTAATGCGAAATTCGTATAATTGTACATAAATGTGAACCTTGAATAAACAGAAATGGCCTACACTTTTAAATGGAGTCTAAATAAGAAGTGACTACATTAATCGTGAACTTATTCTTATCTTGTGCCATATCATAAAACTGAGTCTGTTATTGTTCCTTTCGTGTTTTATATTTTTGTTATATCTTTTAAATACATCTTTAAACGATCTACCTTTATTGAGCACTTCTTTCTTATTTCTAATCGCAAGACGTATTGTTGTGGTTTGGCCAATGAATGTTGGTGCACCGTGTAAAAGAGGATAAGTAGGTATGTTGTATATTTATTCCTCTATAAACCAGACCAACTATAATTTAACCCAGAATATTTAACCCTTGACCAGGAACAGAAACAGTTTGTATTACAATCGATACAAGATTATCGTTGCTGCTACTCATATGCTAGAAAAAATACATCAATGCAACTATTTTCATAGTTATTATAGTACAGGTAGTAATGAAGGTTAATGTAAATAAAACTGTGCAAAATATTGTTTATTGTTCCTCTTGTATTCTTTCTTTTTTAAATAGATACTGCGTTAAATAGGGTACACTATTTTTACAAGAAATTTCTTGTCATCCACCTACTTGGTATGGCAACCGTATGTATCGATACCAAAAGTACTCGGTATTGAAACAAAAGTATCGAGTAATGTACTCGTATTTACTTATATCGATTCATCCCTAGGGGTGAGAGCAAAAGAAATCGAATGGTAAAAATTAAGGGCTACCCTTGTCTAACAAATAAGTTGTTTCTTTTTGCTTCTTCCTTATCGTACGAAAATTATACCTACATTTATTGTGCAAATGGATCAAAGTAACTAAAACTGATATTTAATTATATAAATTTCACGAAAAGAATGTATTGCAAAAAAATAGTTGTATAAGTGTGTAATTATTTAAAAAGTACAGAATTTCTTTCAAAACATGACTTTAAGCAATTCAGTCACTTTTACTCTGACAATCATCACAATACTGACACATAAGAATGTTTTATTACTGTGTCTACCACATGCTATGTAGATATCTGTTGCATGAACCACATACACTTGTTCTTGTCTTGTTTAGTTTATTGTATTTTTCACGTTTTCTGAGGCATTCCTTTACGGACATGCGACTATTATTATATTTTGTACTTTGTCAAATTTATTAGAGACGATATTTATCTTCTTGTATACAGAGGTATTTTTAAACGATATTTAATTTTTTCAGAATCTTTAAGCAAAATTATTTTGCGGGAAGTCCCAAAATAGTAACACGGTACGGTAAAGTATTTAAAAATCGTTTAGTTCCCATGTGAAATAAGTACATTTACATAGACGTTTCTAATCCTTTTTTTTATTATTTACCAGCAAATTCAGATTCCAAGATTTGGAACTCATATACGTACATATCAATTAACGAATTCAAATACTTTTTATTTATTTACGTGCATGATCCTTTAATGCTACATATTCAAGGTAATGGGTGTTTACTACAATGAGAAAAGAGAAATTATTATATTATGTTTAATGTAACCGTTCTTTACGTTCAGTAACGTAAAAATATTTAACAGAACACGTGTGTGATGTATGTTTGTACGTCAGTGTCAATCATTTCGAAGTTCCATTAGTTTTAAAGTACCTACATACACACAAGATCGATCCTACTGATACAAGTAAAATCAATATTACATTAGAAAAATATATCCACACGACATAGAAATGTTACACTAGAAATGTACACAGTGGTCTATAAAAAAAATGTTGATTCTGAGGATACGAATTGGAGCAGCTCGCACAAAATAGTAGAATCATTATAGTTGTATCATTAACATTCTTGACCAAAGTCATTACTGTCTCTTTTATATCCGGTGTTCATGATATTTGTACCAATAAGCGATGAGTAACAAGACGAGCAGAAATCCCCGCGAAATGACGTATCATTACGCGTATTTGCCTTGGCATGGAGGCTTCGGGAATGAAAGTATAAAAAGAAAAAGAAAGCCCAGAAGAGAAAGAAGTCTGGACGATGGAAGAAGGGCAAATATCGCGTTTTTCGCGATTTTCTCACGCAGATAATTTCGACGATTAGCGCAAAAACGGGGTCCACGGCGGGGAACGTCTGGGCGAGAAGACGAGAGACAGAAATTGTTTTGCTGTGCCGTATAATTTGCAGGACCGCGCCATCATGTATCATTTGCGGAAATTATAAATTCATTATTTCACAATTATTGTAATGTATTTGCGAAAACGTCGATGATCCCGCTGCCTTCTGTCCAAGTCACATTGGAAGTTTCGAGGAAGAGAGGTTTCTTTCAAGTTGAAATAAATATGTTAGTTCATGCGCATATATATATTTATAAAAAGATACAAAATGCACTATGCAACGTATAAGTTTCTCTGGACTATTTAATGAAAATGAAATAAATACCTCATTCAATATTTATTATGGTTCTCCTTTTATGATGTGCTGCATGTTGAAATATACTATAAATTCATGAAATCTAGAAGAATACACAGGAATAGGTACCCAACGAATGAAAATACTATTAGGTGTACTGCTAAGTAATTTACTATTTCTTTTTATGAAATTCTGTATTTCTTCAAAAATAATTCAGTGCCTTCTGCTATATTAACTGGTATTCATTGCTTGTGTCCATCATTCTTAGCTATTTTGACAAATTGTAAGCAGATATCGGAAAGTTATTCCGAATTCAAACTACACAGCCAATATATTGAATTCACAGTGGAATACTTTTTACCCAACCTAATAAAATTATTCTACTGAACTAAATTTCCAAAAATCTTTTTCTATCTATATTGTTTATAGATATATGCATATAATTTTGAGGTAAGCTAGGGGCACTACGCATGAATGAAGACTGTCACAAATGCGAATCAAAGCGTAAGTTTTGTGACAGCGCAGTAAATATGAAAATATTAACTGTGGAAATGCATATTACATGTTAGTAACGCTATTACGATTTTAAGTAATTAACTTTAATTTAGAACAGGCCTGGCCTACACGCGGCCCGCCAGGCGATTTTATATTTCTATTGAAACTTTTGTTTCTCGTTGTATATATACAAAAAATATTATATAAATGAAAATTTGCATGTGTCATTGTTATTATGCGCAAGTGCGACTACGAACTCCAGTTCTATATTTGATATCCACGAACGCCAAATGTTACTAAAAGAATTGGTTTTGCACTTAGTAATGTAGGTGAGTGGAATGATGACAATACTTATATTACATCCGAGAGAAATTCCAACTTAAAATATTTTGCGCAACGAGTTATAAATGCTTTTGGATCCACATATGTTTGTGAAACATTTTTTTCGAAGATGAAATTTACAAAGAGTTCATCACGTGCTTCATAAACTGATGCCAATTTAGAAAACCAGCTAAGATGTGCAACGTCGAACATAAATATAGATTTACAAAAATTAAGTGAAAGAAAGGATAAACAAATATCTCATTAATTAAGACCCGAGAGTTAATTATATTGAATCATAGTATAACAATAAAGTTTTATTCATTTTGTATTTATATAACATTTTTTAACAGCATGTTTACCTAAAGTGCGGCCCGCTGTAACGTTTGGGTTGGCCAGGCCTGATTTAGAATGACAATTCCGTTTGGTCGACGTGTGTCGTAGATAAAAGCAGAATCTCTGTCTCTACTGATCTCCCTGCACGATGCCAAAAATACATATTGACAGACCTACATAGATATACATGGAACCACTTCCTACTAAATTGTACAAGCCAACGTTTTGATGCATTCAAGTTGCTACCAATTTGTTCAGATGATCAATACAGCAGTTTCAAATCTCTTAACAATCGATCAAAATTATTGCTTTGAACATAATCAGAATTGCCTGCAGCGCCAAAAGCCGCTTATAGCTATCATACCCCCCAGACGCGCAAGACGTTCATTTCCTATTGTTGCTCCTCGATGAATGGACATTACAATGAAGTATCGACCCCGTATCAAAGGACTATCTTACGGAAGGTTCGATCAATCGCCGAGATCGTGAAGGATCGCAGCCAGGGTGCACGTGGTGTGGAGACCTAAGCGTTGCTTCCCGACCAGTCTGGCGTTGTCGGCGCGACTGGAATTAATTCGTTTCGCGGCGTGAATGCGCGCACGCCTTCGACGATGCATTATTAGACTCGTAAAAGCTCTTGAGCGTGCGTTTTACGAATACCACGCGGCGGGATGCGTTACGTGGTCGGTTTTACGAGTGGAGCCGGTGCATCGAATCGCGGCCGTTTAACAACTTTCATCGAAAAGTTCGCCGTTGCGCGCGCGCGCACACGTGGAAGTGTGCGCCACTGGATACAATGCTCTACCACGGCGTCTATCTTATCGCCGTGAAATCCGGCCGGGTGAAAATAACGCTCTTTGTGCAAGCCACGCTTTATTGATTTCACGTTTCGTCATTCGTCTGTGAATTTCACGTGCGACTTGCTACATATCTGGGTGTGGGCCCATATCTGCAACCGAGACGCTTGACTCGGTACAATGTCTTCGGCGATATTTGTGCTGCTGCTGTCGATGTGAGTGGTAGGCACAGCGGGAGTTCTGAATAATGTTATCGAAGGGATGAAAGCGATTCCGTCTAACGGAACTTAATAGTTCTATTGACTCTTCATATGATATCATTGTCAGTAATGATATTAAAGCACATACGGCATCGAATTGTATATCGAATAATGATTTACAATAATACGACAGAGAGAGAGAGAGAGAGAGAGAGAGAAGTAATTTTCAAATTAATCGAAAAGGGTTGCTTTAATATGTTAATTACGATGTCAACTGTATCGCGAACAAACGGAAACTTTCTGTTGATAATATAAGTGGATGAATGAATTCGTTAAAGTATTTGATCATTGTAATAATATAATATAACAGCAAAAGTTTGATGCTTCTTACAAGTTATTACAAAACGATCTGGATTACATTCATTGATTTGAGCTGATGATATTAACTTTTTTAAAGTGGTATAATTCCACTTTTGAACAACATGGATTATATTTATAGTAACACAGTTACTTATTAACTATTAATTATTGTCATTTATATTTTATAATTGCATTTCAGAAAAGTCTACTTTAATTGAAGTATAAATTTATGTTTGGTATTAGTTACGTTTCATACAATCTTTGAGAGACTGTTTTACTTAGAAAATATTTACAGAAATGTTCACATAACAAAAAAATCAAATAAGTATGAAGTCTTGAAAACGTAAAACGGGCTTATCAACCCCTTTAACAATAGTGTGAAACGCAAAACGTTAAATATCTCGAAATAAATGAAAAACGGACTTAAACTGCTTAAAAAAAAACGCTGCTTAGAGATAGCAGAAATAAAGGTGTCCCCGTTTAAAAAACAAATCTATGTGAATATAAAAAATAGCATTCATTAAGAAAAGGTAATTAACATGTGGCTCAAATCGCCTGAACATGGACAGTTTCTCTGCTTATGAAACAAACTACTACATACTTCCGTATTTACGGCTGAAGAAGGTGTCAATAGGACAAGGCGGCAACTTTCGAATGTCGGCTATCCAAATTCCACCCGCTTAATGCGATGCTCATTCCGCATATAGTAAACTTGCTTTACTATACTATACATATATACCCAGTGAATTAACCTGCTGTGTAGTGGCAGCTGACGGTTTTAACAAGGGAATCTACAAAATGTATCCCGAGTTTCCTTATCGAGAGATCACCTGAAAAATCTCTGAAAGTAATGAGAAGCACCTTTCTCTCGTTTTCCAGAAATAAATTGTTAAAGATGCGATAATTTTAATGAATTATCTTTCAACCTCGCAACTCGATCTGAGCGTAAGAGTCCCTGTTGAATCAGAGTTTCGTAAATCGAGAGGGTAAGCAATATGAATAGAGGGAGAACGTAGCTGATGGTCCTCTTATTTCTTGCCTGGACATGCGGAGTAAATCCATCAGGTGTGTTCGGTCCTTACCTTTATTTGAGTACGGAAACGAATATGTTTAAAGTCCCAGAGGAATTCATCAAATCAGAACGTCTTTTGTGAACCGACGGAATTTATTTATTTTCGTTTTCAACGATGAATCTTCTGTTGTTTTTTTATTTTAATATACACAATGATAGAAAGTGTGGAGCATATACAGCAGGGTATTGCAACGCTTTCGTATACAGATAAGATAATTCAGTAAATGGAAATTAGTACGTTTGAGTTCTTCTAGCGTGGCCACGGAAACACTGCAAATACTGCGTTCTCTCCGCGTATTTAATCTGGCCGGCTCATCCGTGCTCGTGTCACTGCTATAATTCACGTGGGACAGGTTGACGCGGGCCAAACCTTACGAATTTGAATATGAAACTTACGACTGTCTACGACTGGAATCTGCATTCATATTGCCTGTAGCAGCAGCAGCGACTCAGGCTTTCTTCGTGAGACCGAGGGTATTATTGTGACAATAAAATTGTCATTTGAAGAATTATATGAAGATATTATTCTCTAAATTATGGACGGGAAGCTTATTTAGTATATTGAAACCCTTCGCGAGGAAATATTTTAAATGACTCATGAAAGAGTTGGTTTCAGAAAAGCAGAAAAAAATAAGTTCTCCGATTGAATTTTGTTTACGACTTTATAACACAATGGTACCGATTATAAAAGAGACGTGCGAATCACACGATTCCATCAGTGCCATATATGTATACACGCGATATGGATTCACTGTGCGGAAGTAACGTTAGTCATCGGTGAATTTTCGATTACGTGTTCTTAACGGGAACAGCATAGACACACGATGTCATAGTTCACACACAAGAAATCGGAAGTAGCACACGAATAAAAAAATCTATACCATGTGGTTTCCGGTCTATGTTCTTCCGATTAAGCCGATGTACGCTTTACGCGGACGGAATCTCTTCTCGGAAGATTCGATTCAGCTGCGAGCAAATATTTAGACACGGTCTTGCAACGTCGTCGCGACGTCATCGTGACGTCGTGCGAATCGACGATGACGCAAGGTCGTTTCATTCAGCAGCAAGTAGTTGAATCGTGCTGGCGATACCGTAGCGTAGCCTGTGTAGATACATACATACATGTGCATACAAGGAAAAGTATCTATGTACGAGTTTTTAAATTATTACTTTTAATTTTGTTTTATTTTTGTCGGGAACTCGTCTCGCAACTTCTGTTATGACGAGGAAACGTAAGACATAACATTGTACATATGGCATATGGCCTTCGTCTTGGAGAATGGATTCTCTGTCATTAAAACATTGATATTAATATTCCACGTGGAGTAGACTGTGCAACTAACATGATGTGCGATTGCGTAACAAGTAAATTAAAAATTAGTTTCTTCTTAGTGATTAATTCAAAAAAATGTTTTTTAATTACATAACAACTTTTATATTTATTTGTTATACTCGCTGGAACTTACAATGTCATTGACTGTATTCGATAACGTGACTTTATAATAAGTTGAGCATACTTTTTGAGTAGTTATTGTGTATATCATTAAGTAACTTTTTGGTACTATGAGATTATGGTTCATAAATATCGTAAATATATTGTCATCATGCAGTGGGTGATCAAGTTACATATTGGAACCACAGTACAAAAAATATGTTTTTTTGAGTTTGTGTAGAAATTAAATCATGATATCAAAGTTTTTACACTGCATAATTTCGAATTAATAATTGTCCACCAAAAATCCGCGTAGTATATGAAATACAGTTATCATCGTGAAATCTTTAATTTATGTAAATGGCTGGAATGATTTGATCACCCACTGTAGTTCGAATAATTTATATGTCGTTAAAGTATTGGGAGCACAAATTAGTTCGGTCCGTTTTCAAAAGATAGCTCTGGCTGTTATGACTGTTTCATAGTGACAACTGATTTCAATTGTTTCTAAGAGGTTAGATATCTGCCAATAACATTCAGTTTATATTGCTTTGAGTTTCATTTAATACCACTGTTTTTTACTTTGTTGAATATGTCAAATTTTGTGTTAACTAAGCAGCATTCCCGGGAGGTTTTAGTTTTCTGCTTTAATTGGAAGAAAAGTGCAGCTGAAGCACATCGAATGCTTGTTGAAGTCTATGGTGACAATGCTCCAACTGATAAATCATGTAGGGAATGGTTTCGACGCTTTAAGAATGGTGATTTTAGCGTTGAAGACAAGCCTCGGTCTGGACAGCCAAAAAAATTCGAAGACAAACAATTGGAGGCATTACTCGATGAAGATCCGAGTCAAACTCAAGAGGAGCTTGCAGAATCATTGGGAGTTACCCAACAAGCAGTTTCCGTACGATTGAAATCCATGGGAATGATTCACAAGCAAGGCAATTGGGTGCCGTATGAACTGAAACAGAGAGACATTGAAAGGCGATTTTTCACTTGCGAGCAGCTGATTCAAAGACAACAAAGAAAGGGTTTTTTACATCGGATTGTGACTGGGGATGAGAAATGGATACTCTACGATAACCCCAAGAAGAAAAAATACTACAACGGACCGAACTAATTTGTACTCCCAATAAATTTAGAACGTATGTCGTTGTATACATATATTGCGTAATCACACTTAACATTAACAGAATCAAAATTAAAAACTGCTTTGACATCTTTTATAGTGAAGACTACCCTAATAGTAACAAAACGTTAGTATACAGAGGCAACGTTGTATTACAGCACCATTATTAATTGCAGTGAAATGACCACATATTAGATATAAATATTTAAGGAATTATCTTAGATATTGGATATGACTACCCGATTTTGAACACAAACAAATGTACCTTAAAAATGGAAAATTGTATATTTTTAATGTACTCTTTTATAAGATGATATTTATTACAACCTATGAATGTAACATCCTTTCTACATACAAGTCAGGTACATTTGAAAAACCCATTATTACAATTTTCTGTTAGTTCTGATGTCTAGAATATGTTGTCAAATTTGTACATTCACTATTACTATTCAATTTAAAAATGATTTCTTTGTTTATGAAGTTGTTGCCTCAAGGTCATTTCGAGGACATATGCTGAAGTTTTTTTTCTATACTTTCATAATACCAAAAAAACAATATAGCATTCCATTTAAAAAACACAAGATGACCTTGGTATGATCTTGAAAGATTGAAGATAAACAAATTGGTTTATAACAGTGACATTTTACACAAAAAATTATGATAAAAGTGTTCTAACATCGTTGTCCTGTCACTTGTGTTTCAGTGGTTATATCTAAAGAAAAATTACTGTAACTTCGTCAGAATACGATGACATCGTTAATATGTGAAGAATTTAAGTCTGTTATAATCTTCATCAGTTTTCCATGCTCTTATCCACGGTATTAGACTGAAGTTATGAACCGATCGGTTTCGGAGGACGTTTTGTTGGTCGAGTCCATTTTTCATGGCTCTACCCGGTCGTTATGTGAATCAATGTTCGCAGATAATCTATTATCGAGATGCAAACGGTTTGAAGATCGATGCTGCAGGAAGGCTTGTCAAGAGAAGGTCCGAGCATAACTTGCGTGCACTCTTTGGCTAATGGACGTGTCGTCTTGTTATTAATTGCACCCTCTACAGACCTAATTCAGCCACGTAATCGGTGTCTCGGTCAAGTTTTGACTGGTGACGTAGATAATTGCGGCAACGACCGATTAATACAGACCATTAGGCATGGAGAACGTTGAACGACGACAGATACCAATGGTATTCGATGCAATCGGAAGAAGCGAAACAGCTCGGGATACTTGAAAAGACCACCGAGGTTACATCGATAGCGGCCTTTTTATAGCAAAAATCAAATTGATAGTTTCTTCCGTTGAATTGTATACTGAAAATTTATTAAACAGATCAGTATAGCTACTAGAACGGTGCCTGTCACTGATTTAAAAGAACATCCACAGTATCTACGTACTATTAATTGAAAAAATCCAAATTATTTCGTTAAATTATACCTACTTTCTTAATGAAGCAATCGCTCATTAAATTAATTCACGTTGGATTAAGCGATATTACAATGTTCATATGTAATAACGTAATTTTATTGAACAGATTTTAAATAATGTGCAAACCTTGACTTGTTCATTATACAAGTAAGGTTGATACCAAACTCGCACGACTTGATTATAAGTATTGTAATTAAGATTCTGAGTCACTGACACGGTGTCGATAAACTGTTTCTACATATACTACACAGTAGGTACTATTCGCTTCATTTGATTAATAACGAATGTTACAACCGGTTAGAACAATCGAACGTTACTGCAAAACCGGTTAAACGACTACAAAAATTCAAATAACGTGCATCTTTGTATTTGAGGTTTGCGGACATTAGTTTGCTATGTGTATAATCTAATATCTATAATGTCCATAACGTGTACAACTCTAGACTACAAACGTTCATACAAAATTACATGTTTATAGACGATTTTATAGAAACGGTTATCAAATAGATGTCATTGCTTTTTTCATTGACAATTCAATTAGAGTAAAAATAAAATAGAAATGACAATTGACTTCACCAGATATTTACTTTATTCTCCTATGTATATTTCGCTTCAACAAAATTTCAATTTATATCACATTTAGTAACTACTGTGTAATTTTTAAAGTTTTATAAACTTCCAGTAGATGCTGTGATCGCCATAGATTTATTAAAACATTAGACTATCGTATTAATAGACTAATGTGTTACTAACAACATAACTCAGTTAATTGTTATTTTGAAGGGAAATTGGAAAACTATATTAACGAATTTCATTCATGTGTCATAATGATGTGTGAGTATCGTAAAAAAACAGGCATTGCAAATGTTGTAAAAAATCTGTTAGGAGTGAATTGCGCTCGCAAAAAGTGGTGCCTCGCTGCTAAAATGATCAATTCAGAATGTATTGCCAACAATTAGATAAACTGAACATAATACAATAACATAATATTATAATAATAATAGACACAAAAAAGCTCCACGAATAAAATTAGAATATTGTAACGGACCCCCTATACTCTATACCACTAACTATAAATTTGACACGACAGTCAAGTGCCTTTTATAATACAGGGATCTAAATATGTACGATCAGAACGACGAATCAATATTGTAATAACAAATCACAGCTATCTAGATAATTAAAGAAATTCATTTTAACAAGGTAACACATTCTATTCGTTTATAATAAAGACCATCAAAATCTTTGCACTCATTCAATACATTAACCCTTTTTTCTGCAATGATGTACCTAATATATTGTTAACGCAGAAATCGAAAGTTAAAGAAAGTTTCCACAGAAATTGCTTTTAATTATTACATATCATGGAACACCTACTAACTGCAGTTATAATATTGTTTGATGAAATTGAAATATGCGAGTTTCTTTTATGCATACTAGTCTGCACTCTGCCAATATTTGTTAATGTGCTTATAGCGCGACACCGCCCGCGTACAAAAGCTCGCGGAAGAGAAAGTCTTCGATGACGATGACATCATCTCTACCATGGTCATGGTCTTTACAGAATCTGGATCAGAAGTTCGTGGTAAAAGTTTGATCGAAACTTTCCATGAATCGAGTAACGGTCATGCAAGTACATACGTAAGTATCGGCCAAGCACGTATGCCCAAAATACTGGGAACAGTCTCGAAAAACAGTCGCAGACGTTCTAAAGAATGCTTTTTAGGTCGTACAATGATAAATCGTTTACTAATCGGCCGTCATGTGTCGTTTCCTTTACGATATCGTACCATAAGAGCCTATCTAAAGAGACAAATATTTATCCTCTTATGTAAAAGAGGAAATATGTATTATGGTCTCTTTCGACCGATGTTGATATTGTTGGTCGCAAAACTGAAAATACCTGACGAAATTGTATTGAAAATTATAGAAACATTTCTATGAAAGGCAAAATTTCATGATTACAGAAAACGATTGTGTAATAATACATATACTTGGAGGCATCATAAATAATAAATACAGTCATATAAATTACAAAAATTTTCTCGAAATAATAACTTTTCTAATTTTTGGTTTGAATAATAGGAATATAAATTGAAAGAAACTTAAATATAACAATGTAATGTGAAAGAATATAAATTAGGGAATGAATAATAGAATCTCAAGTAAATAAATCGTAAGTATAGTATCATTCACCGTATCGTAGTGAAATGATTACAGTATTGCGCATTAGTCATAAAAACCAATAAAGTAAGAATTTCAACAATATTTAATAAAATTTCAGTTTTATTTGTAACCTAGTCAGTCTTTTACATCCGCAATCTATTTATGACAATACAGCAGATGTACTTATGACCTAATTACCCAAAAACTTGATATCCAGTATATAGGTATATTAGCAATTCTCGAAATTTTAAAGTTAATTAGATCTTAGAGTATATTTTCGGTACAGAATGTACACAGTAAAATTGTCTTTTAGATTAACACTAATGATATAATAATTGACATACTTATAAATATATTTAAATACTTTATACTTACATAATTTTACTTAAAAAATTAATGACAGTTGGTAAATACTTACTATAATTAATTGTTTAAGTAACCCTATTTAAATAGAAAGTACAGCACAGCCTCCCGTATCCAAACGTCCATTATCCGAATTTTCTAATATTCGAACGTTCTCTTATCCGAATAAGTGTGTACCAGCAACAGACGCCTTCTTCTCTTGCAAATATGTAGTGCTTACATACAACGTATACTTTCATCTGTCCTATCGAATTATACGCAGTTACTTATGTTGAAAAATTTCTCTAATTTAGCAAGCCAGAAATATACGGTATCTATAAATATTTAAACAAACTGCCAATCTTTTTTTTGGTCTGTACTTAAATAAATGAAGTTAAGTATCAGGGAAGTAATTGTTCTATTGTCTGAAAATTCGTTTATCCGAGCACTTGTCTCACTATTAATTCGAACACAGAAGGCTATGTCTACTGTACTTCCTAATTATTACTAACACTGAATCAATGGTTACTGTGACACCAACGCAGTTAAATCAAGGTAGGTACGTCTAAGTATCCACATGCGTAGTGAACTCCTTCTTACTAACCTATTAGCTTGAACTTCAGTAACTCTAGCTTGCTTCCCTTTCATCTAGCGATGCACATCTATCCTCGAACAATGAAACATCAGAAATGTGAGTGACGTCACTGGATACGAATCACACCTTCTATGGATCCCAAGTTGGGAATTGGAATCGAACCTACGTTGACCGCCTAACACCAGTCGCAACTGAGAAATTACGCATAAAGGAAATACATATTGTGGCGTGGCTTAATCGGATTTACGAAATCGTAAATACGACAACTCCAACTGCATTCACTTTTGTTTTTCTTTATGAAAATTTGCATTGTATGTTCTTTATAAAACCTAAGACCTATGACCCATAAGAACAATCACAGTTTCTGTAACTTAGAAAACACAGAACGAACTGAGTATTGTAGACAGTGCGTAAACGTAACCTCTCGAGAGGATAAAGATCAATTACAATGGTGTTTTTATAATGTATAGTTGTCGTAAAATGTGGAAACACTTAATGCGGATATATACACTATCAAAATTCAACTTCGTATGTGTTTATTAACTATATGTATTCCTTCAAAACAACAGAGAATACATAGTTAAATAATATCTGCTTCTCAATCTAGATAAAAATTTTCGTCGTTTCCTACTAATTATAAAAAAAAACCTTAATAAATTGCTGTTTAAATTTTGGTCAAATAACAATTTCTTTGAATGTATTTAATTAGTATTACGGTATTAGAACATAATCATATAGTTTTAGTACGTGTAAAAGAATTTTAATGAAGGGGGCGTTTGAGGATGAAAATGCACACATAAATAAATACAAGTATATATATTATAATTAACGATAATTTCGTCATTTGGAAAAGTATAAATTCAAATGAATCAATGTAATGCAATGTCAAAACGGTGAATGATATCTACTGTTATCCAATAAAACATAATCGAAACGGGTCTACGAGTCACAGTTATGGCAGTTCAGTAATCCGTGGCTCTGTTACCCTCATTAGGGTGCTGGACGTAGAAGGCAATTGATACTTTCATAACCAGGCAGCATTCCCACCTGCGAATTGTTCAGTTTTTGTTACGGTCTCGTTAGAGGTGACAATAAGTAGTTACCCGTTTCCAGGTAGGTATCTGTCTACCTGGCGGCTTGCCCTGCTGTGAAACATCGCGAGTTGAAAGGCGGTGCTTCCACCCTGAAATTATTACGACGTATTACGATAGAATCTATCAGGTAGTACAATATGATTTTCCTTCTATCAATATACTGTACCTACATTTATTTATTTGTTTACGTCGGATTCTGTATAATTCTTTAATAGTAAAGTATACTTATACTCTCATACAATACTATACACTATTATAGTAATGTTTATGTATACAGTAATCTTTATTATTTGCTGCATAACAAGCAGAGACAATTTATACAATTTTTTGTTAATTAGCAATCAATTATACTGCTAGTTTCCTTGTAGTTTAAAGTAATTCCATGAGTCGTTTTAGAAGAGAGTTACAGAATTCTTATTTTAATTTGTTCGTAAAGAAAACACTGAATGAACTTTTTTAAGCTTTTAAATGTTAAATAATATAAAATAAAATGTTAATTTTAATAAATATAAAAGTTAAAATATTTTAATATTCTTCACAAATGTTAATGTGCATTTGTTGAAATTATATTTAATTGAATTTATTTAATGAATTAATTTTTAATCTGTTGATAGATTACTGCTATTAATAGATCACTGTAGTTTTATAAAAACGTCATGAAAAACATATTACAATGGCACTGTCGCAAATGAATCGAGTGAAAAACTAAGGAACATACCAGATCACCATGTTGTTGGTTATCGTTTCCGTTATCGCTTGATCAACTATGTAAATACGTTACAGCAGCTAAAGTGTTAATAATTACATAAACCGAAATGTTTAAATTATGGAAACAAATATCTATCACCAGCGTGATAACTGCTTTGACAAGCTATTGGAAACATGACATCAAACAAAACATAGCTTTGTATGTCATTAGCTAACTTACTACATTATTGCCATTTTGAATAAACACTACATTACTAATTTTATCTAACTTTCAGGACAATACACTTTATTTATGTACAGCATACTGAAATTTATACATAATAAATTCTACTAATTATTACTCTATGTTTATCTGTCTGTAGAATATTTAGTGACACACGGATTTAACACTAGAGTTACCAAGTCCATCAAAATTCTAGTTTGCAGATTCTTTATTTTACGAATACTAAAATAATGTAGTGCTTCTGACGGAATTTATGTTGTCTTTTAATTTACTATAAATTTAACGTTACACTATATCATGCTAAATTTCCTTATATATTACGTATATTACTATATTATACAATTTCATTTAGTACACATTCAATACTGGTGGTTCCAGTATTAAAGGTGTCATGCAGAGTATCTGAATGATTCGTGCCGTTTACGGCGGGCCGTTTCACGGTTCAACCGGCAAAGATTATTCGAGCACGACGAAAGTGCGAGCATATATCGTAGACAATTAATAACGAAGAAAGACGAGGTATTTCAATATGAGCATCAATAACTGTCGTTAGCGGTCAAGCGACTCGATGATTGAGTCTCCTTATCCAAGGTTTAAATCTATGAATAAGAACGACGCCCGACGTATCAGGGATACAGTTACGGCTTCGCACTGACTGCACTCGAGAGCCACGACAGCTCTTAAGTATTATACACGCCAGAGTTTACAAATTAGCTGTGGTTACGAGATGCCTGTACACGAGTGTTGGCGATACACTAATCACGGTGATTGCAGGGGAGTGCAAATCGTCGGCAGGATAATATTCCGCGTAATTGGTTCAGCCCCTGTCAACCTGTCTAGCTACCGGACGATGTCTTAACCTGACAGTCTATACGACACGTAAACGTGCGGGATGTACCCATTTTAGCAAGGTATCACCTACCGTGTCCATTCGTGGAATCTATTACGTACACCATATCTTATCTTGTATGCACAATTCTGGATCCCGTATGGATATGTTTCTCGATTTTTCTTCTAGTCACGTGAAAGGAAAAGTGAAAATACAACTGAAAAGAACGGTTGCTTTATATTAGACTGTCTTGTCGTCCAAATTCCAGTAATAGCGAGTCACTTAACAAAACTTTGTAAAACTGATTTCAGGTAAATAATTAAACCGTCTGTCAAGCGTAATATGTTTGTAACATCAATGGGGGTAGTGTGCTTCAGAGGTAGAGCTTATAGTAAGTGGTTCATTTTCTGTTTCTATGAGACGATATTCTTATTCTTCTTGTAAATAATTTATTTTAATGATACAACTGTCTTATTGGCAATATTAGTGGTATTGCAACATTAGACTAAATATAAGGAATACTTAATGATTGGTTTGATAATTATTAGCTGTTGCCACGTCGCTCTGTCTGTGAAGCCAATTACGCCTCGACGAAAGGTTGATACAGAAATTCATTTCAAAGTAGAACGAAATGATTTTATATTTTAAAATTGATAAAATCACGTTGGCACCAACACTAAGATTCAATTAACGAGTTTCCATTTGGCGTTGGAGAACATTTCTGCAACATACATCGCACCATCACCACCTATCACATTTTGAATGTATCAAGTTCCAGGCACATTTTAAAATGAAATTACGTCGATAAATTCCGTCAAATAAAGAAAAGTGAATCGGGAAAGACGCGAAAATCTATAGTTTTTACTTCGTTCACATTCACATAAGTACCTACATACATCAAACGCCAGGCATTCTTTATAAAGACGTTCCCGTTTTCTAGCGGAATTCTTTCCTGACAGAGCAGCGCAGGATGTTTCCTGGAAGGTGGATCTGCACCTGTCGAGAATACTCCACAATGCCACCGGCGTGTTCGCATCTCCTGGTCGCGTTCCTTCGAGTTCTCGCCGCTGTTCGTCGTCGCAGGCGCAGGCAGCCAAGCTCCGTTCCCACGGGAGTCCGCGGAAATGACACACAGACTCAAGCGGCTCTCGCGATCAGATTTGCCTATGTGTCCGAACGAAGGGCACACTTTCTTCCAGATATTAATAAGTTATAGCGGGTCGATCGGTGTTTCTTCTTAGAAGGGACACCCGAACGGGACAACAATGGTCGAATTCGCCGCGGGAGACTCCGAAACCTGTAGATGCGCTCGGGATAGACTTTGACAACGCGGATCGCTAGTGTTCCGTATTATATACCCACCGCTCTGGGCCGCAGATCAGATAAGAGATTTGTTTGAAGTACCGCACCGACCGACTTCGGCATGATCTAGGTTCGCACGTATTTTCTTTTCTGTCTTCTTTACCGCAACACGACAGTCATCGAAACGTCCCATACAAAGCGAACGAGAGAAACAGGAAACACATGGAAAATGAGAGGTGGACAGAGAGACAGAGAGAGGATGAACGGGAAAAGAATTTGAAAATTCTAACGGGGTCCCCGAAAATTGATGGCCAAAAGTAAAAAAAGGATCGAGGGTAAACTCGTTACCGGATTGAAAGTGTCGGCGCTATTTCAAAGTGTGAAAGTATCGGGTCCTGAAAATTGTACGATTGTTTTCATGCTTCCTCGTGGTTACACTTCCGAGAAATTTCGAAGTTCGTCGTTCACTTCGACACCTTTCCCCCGACAGCCGTGCACAGGAGGAAGACTTACTTGTACTACCTTATCGATGCTGTGAATCACCAAACATGAGAAAGTCATTGAGCTATAATTAACGGGCGCATATAACAAGGTCAGAACATTTTACGACGCCAATATTCCAGACACTGTTCTAACAGATCTAATCGGGATCGGTGTATGTATTTCTATGGTAATTGAATCTCTTGCGCGCGTGAAACTTGTTTAGATAATTTGATACATTTAATTGGCTGCAAGAAACGCCTATACAAGGGCCGACTGTGAATGTGTTGGTATACCAAATGATTTAATTAACTTTCCAACCGGTCCCGATTCGGCTGGATTACCAGCGGGGGACCCGAGAGTCCTTGACCAACGGGTGTTCAGAGGACCCCGGCACGCGACGACCGAAAACGTTCGATGTTGGCAATAATTTGCAAGATATCGGTCGTCCTGCAGGCAACTTGAAAGGAACGAGACTATCGACGATTTCATATTTCCGAGGATTTATTCCTCGTGGCGAACACGCAAAGATCACTGGCGCTTGCGTCACCGGCTTCACTTCACTAGATATACATATACATACATATACGCCCGAACACCCATGGTTAATGTCTCCTTGCTCCGATTTTTGAGCGTAAATAACTACTTGTTCAACTAGAACCATTTGAAATGACAGTTGTAAAACATTTCAGCGTGTGGAATGCTTGTGATTTATCACAGTTCGAGTAATAATTATTACATGTGTAGATATAATAACGAGTGCCGATAGCAGTGTTATTCAACGAGTATTCACTGTTAACCGTACACACGTATATATGTATGTAGTCGCATACACGTAACCCGTAGCAGATAGGTAATTTCATCGTTTTTGCATCGTATTCATCACAATGGGACACTGATATTGCAGTCTATAATGATTGCACAGCAATGATTAAGCATTATGAAAAATTGTACCAGGGACAAAAATGTGGCTATCACGCGTGAAATCGTCGACGCGTACGAATGAGAATATTTGAATAATGATGTAATTGATAAAGATTATCTCTGCACTTGAACTCACCGGAGACCTACAACGGTATGACTCAGTTGATGATTACAGGCGGATGAGACCTTTTGTCATTATATTCCTTTAGTAGAGGTATGTATACTTTTACTTGTGGCGCTATGATGCATTTTCATTGAAATGAAAGGAAAATCTACTTAGAAAATAATTACACAACTCTATGTTCAACACTTTAGAGGAAGATAACACATACGAAGAAGTTTTGAAAGTACCTAAGGCAGTTTGCTTCAAAAGAATATGAACAATAGAAAAAAAATGAATAAAATTTAATTTTTATTTTCAGAAATTGTCAAGATTAAAACCTTCATTATGATTTCCGCTTTTATGGTTTATATACGCGAGGAACGTTTGACAATCGTGTTAATAAATGTACCTTGATCGCTGTATCTTTGTTTAAGAAGAATGTATGTATTCGGTTTAAACAAAATTGATGATAACCATAAAGATATTCAAAAAAATTGCCACCTCTGTGTTATAATTATAACTATATGAATCAGAATTCAATGTTTTATTGTAGAAATCATAGCAACTATGTGTGCATATATGTATAAATATATAAATATAATTGTTTGAAAATGTAGAATGTATACAGGGTGGATCACGAAACGTGATCAACAGATTATTCTACTGTTAACTATTCGATCGAATTTTTTTAGCTAATTCAAGGGGAGTTTCAAGATGATTGTACCAAATTTGTTGTCAACCCTTTTTTCCAGAGTTTTCAAGGTCACCTTCAGTCTTTTATAGATAAACATATAACTTTTTTACGCCCATCTTTTAGCGAATACTGAATTGAATTCTGCAAGCATCATGACAAATCATTTCTTTTTTCTTCTAAATCAAAGAAAAATTAAGAAAATATAATTTACCTTAATTAAAACGATGTTCAGAATAGTGTTCATCAGCTACAATACACTCACGTAAACGGTTAAAAAACGACTGCTTAGTTCTATTTATGACGTCTGCACTGATGGTTAAGCATGCATCTACCATTTTCGATCAGACAGCTAGCAGTGGAATAATCTAAGCTGATCATGTTTCGTGGTTCACCCTGCATATTGGGTTGGTCAAAATTTTCAGGCTGCTTTTGACGATAGTTATGTTCAGGAGCTGCGAAACGCAACTAACTTTGGTTCAAATCTTTTATGCGTATAATTATTTGATAGCTAACATTTAACCATACATTTTAATCAAAAAGATTAATGATAGGGTTTGTTTGAATATTTGTGTATAATTTTGAAGATAGTCATCTACGGGGGACATTCTTGGTATATTTTGCTGTTTCATTTCAAAAAAGGAAAACATACAGCGCATATCTGTAAAAAATTATGCAAGATGTATCTACGGATAGAATGCCCTCAAAAAATGCGTATGCCAGTAGTGGTTCGCAAAACTTCGTTTCGGGTAGTCTTCGCTTCAAGATGCATCCCGCTTTGACCGGTTACAAGAGATTCACAACGATCAAATGAAGTGTTTCATGGATAATAATGTTATGCAATGCCGGAAATTCCAGAAATTCTCCAAGTACCTAAAATAAACGTAGAAAACCGTTGCATTAACTTGGCTATGTCTGCTGACTTAAAAACAGCACGAACTTTTTGACTAACCCAATATACGCTTTCCTTACGACTATACTGCGGATTTTTATGCAAAATGACAGTTTAGAAAGTAACTATCTTATTGGATGAAGAAGCAAATATAAAACTGGTTGCAACATCTGATGAAAGTATTGTCGTTCATTGTATTACACAGCGCTTTATGGGCCATTGTAACTGCATAAAATCCGCAATCTATTTATGATTATCAGTTTGTTAATTTGGCACTATGCGATATAAATATGTTCACGCCTAAAATTGACTTCAACTTCAAACACAGATAGGTATCTTAAAAATCAATCTTATTTACAGTTTCAGATTTTATTCAAACATATTTTATAAAAATAAAGCTCAATATAGTATGAAACAAGTAAGTACGTGATGAATTGTCCACTTGGTACGCTCGTTCGGAATGGTAATTGCGTAAGTGCAACAACTTTTTTATTTCCATTACTCGTGTAAATGAAAAATTCATGACATAATGCGATCCCATTATGCCGGACGATATTTTTAATTGAATGAATCACCGCGGAACCAAAAGCCGGATATTTACGGAATTGAAGTGTTGGCGGCGGTATCGGTAAACGGAAATGACGATGCTATCGAAGGCGTTGCAATGGCTCCTAACTCGATGGGTCCGTTCTCGCTCGCGATCGGCAGCGAGCGGCGTCGACGAATTTCCGAGAAAAAGCCGGCGTCAAGATGTAATCGTATTAGACCGCGTGCAAGTCACTGCACGGGGGAATCTTATTGGCCGAGAATGGAGGACGCCCACAATGTGTACGCTTATATAGTACTCTAGTGCTATGCGGTGTTCATTCATAGTTCCACTCCTGTCTAGTCATTCATTAATCCGATACGGCGAGAGTGTCCTTACAGAGCGTGCGCTGATCACACGATTCTCAATCGTTCGAGTCGAGTGACCCCCTTCGAGTTCGCGCTCGGGTTCTTTCGCGCGGTTCTCTTTCTCTCTCCCTCACTCCCTCGCTCCCTCACTCCCTCTCTCTCTCTCTCTCTCTCTCCCTCTCTTTCGGCGCGCGTGTGTATATGCGTGAGTGTATATGTGGGTGCGCGCGACGAGCCTGCTACGAGAAGAGACACGTGAAATCGAGAAGTACAAGCTCGTCGACAAGGTGGATTTAACATCGAGCACGGAGAATGGGAATAGGTGAGAATGACTCACTATCAGACTCGGTTTCATAGAAAATATTCTAGGAAGCAAAGCGTTGATACCGGTAAATACGTCGGGTAAGCTCCGTTTAAAATAGCCGGGTGCCACAGAAAAATCGATCGGCTGTAGACTGTATACACGATGTTACAAGCGATGGAAAAATAACATCTTTCCTTCTTGTTCGTCACGTACGACCATATCACGGAGGTATATTAATGATGGTTCGCAAAGTGTCAGTTGTCGGTTTCTTGAAATCTATTAAAACGGCGCGCGCGATGATCGGTTAAAGAAGTTATTCCAGTTCAAGGTATGCCAGTTTCATCGATTTTAGCATAATCGCATAGTTGGCTATTTTTACTATCCCATGGGCATAAATTTTCTCATTCTGTTCTGTCGTCGTATAGGATAGGTAATACCATTTCGAACGACCGCGCGGACGCGTTCTAGGCAGGACCGAACAAATCGGCCGCGTGTTTTATTTTCTTCTCCGCCGTTGATCGCGGTTCCTCGATCCGGCTGCGACGGTGGTGGATCCTGATCTTTATCGTTAACGGAACTAATGGATTTCAAGCCACTCCTCGCGTCGAGGAGGCGCAAACTCGCCCGTAGCAAATCGCTCGTGTGCCACGTCTCCTTGCAAGCAGTTCAAAACGCCATTCACATTGCCCCGGCCAGAAGCCGCTATCTTTTTATCGGTCTTTTTACGCCCGTCTCGATTCTCGAATGTGAATGAAAGAAGCAGTTCGCTTCCTCGAACTTTTTTCTACAATAAACATGGAATGCGGCGGTCGGGTAATTGCTCTTACTTCAACTGTTCCAGTGATTTTATTGCAAGCGCATCGCAGCCAAGTTTGATTCACCTTTGCTATTCAACTGACGTTCTTATCAGTCTTCTCTGCTTCGTGTTCATGATTATATTTCGGTTGTCTATATCGATATAGCATCGTCACGCTGGAATTTAGGATTTAAGAAATGTAACTGTCGTTTCGTTTCGTAAAAATGAACTCCATACCTAACAAACTTGTACGCGACGGATAGTTATCAAGCGTGATTCATCTTTGACGCCACCTATTTAACCTCCATCGCTACTTCTCGTGCATCGACTTTATCTCGTCGTAGCACATTAATGCGAGCGCTGACACGATACTTAAATTGTAGACGATTATGAAGAGATATATTCAGGCGATAATTTATAAGGAATGTCAATTATTCTACTGAAATCTTTGACCTTAAATTAATCACAGATTCGATATCGCGAAAAATTCCTTCGTACAGTGAATTCGATTTTTCAGGCACTCGAATTAACATAAATAGTACAATACAAGTACAATTTCGAAAATGTTTTGCTTCTTAAAACTTACTGCCCTTTAACAATTCAAAGTAGTTTTTTGTTAATTCTTTTAATAAAGTATAATATTACGATGATTCAATGTTTCTTTAAATAAATACTTAATTTAAGTAGATAATATTTCACGCGAAAAATGAGTGACAATGCCTACACCATTTGAGTGTACGATTAAAATAGATATTATAAAGAAGAGTAAATCATTTTTCATTAAACTACACCTTTAAGTTAAGTGAAATTAATATTAATGGTTCATTTCTTATTTCAATTTTTTTATGCAATGCTGAAAATATTTCTGCAATTATTACCTTAAACTGTTCTAAACAAAAGTAGTCGTCAGAAAAAAAATGGAAATTAAAATATTCTTTACGAATACATGTTGAGAGAAATTAACGCAGGAGTTTATAAACCTAGTAGTAAAAGCTCAAGGTTGTTTCATTTATCGTTCATTCAATTTGGAAGCTTTTATTTAGAAATTTTTATGATTGAATACTGAAAGTCCATGAAAATCGCCTGAATATTGTTACAATAAATATTCTGTACACAATAGTGAAGATTACAATATAAGTTACTCAAATAATTAAATCTCTGAAATGTTTGCTAAAACCTAAGCATTTCAAAATTTGTATTAGTATGCAAGTTTATATTTTTGACATGGTCAGTAAATACATAATTATATTATATATTGCATTTTAAATACTCATTTAACTGTATTTAACATTATTATACATTTATATAATTCACATATTTTATAACGCAACTATACATATATTCAGTAGAAAAACATTCAAGAACAAACGTCATCTTTTTCAACACATTACGGAATTTCGACAACTTCATCAGCTATGTTTTCAATACTACCTATGTATTCGTTTTCCTTATTGATGTTACTATTAATAGTCCATGGAATGTGGTTAAAATAAACAAAAAAATAAGTCGCGAAACAGTTTCCACTTATTTGCCGTTTTAATAACTAGTAAGAACTTGGCACCTACCTCAACACTAATTGGAAACAACGGCCGTGCCCGGAAAACGGGTGATTTCAGAAGTCAGCCTTGCGTAACGAGAATTTTCCATTTTTCCTACCAAAGTACGCTGATTGTTCGGAAAAAGCCCGTCTCCTCGGCGCATTACATAACGTAGACGTAAGAACAGGAACGATAAAACTCGGGGAAACCCCTGGCTGCATTGCCTGACGCCATTGATTCTTATCGAAAAACTAACCAGACAATGTCAATGCAACTCAATCGAGGAAAACATAAAGAATGAATCAAGGAAAGTCGCGAACAAGTTTTTACGCCTGTGCTCCCATTAATATACTTACAAACACCCATACTGTACACAAAATAGCACATTATGGATTCACCACTCATACAAACCCGCGTTTCGAAGCACGACTTGACTGAACCGTTCGTCAGAATTGAACAAGATGAAAGATATTAAAAAGCCATTTAGCCCAAGATGAAATGGCCATTATCAACGAGCAAGCTGTAATTGTACACGCGCGCGGTACTGTTTCATGTAGGCACCTAACTATTCTCATCAACGAGGATGTTTATGAGCTCGGTAAACAGCTAACATACTATGGAACTCGTCGAGGTAGCGCCGATTTTGTCCGGTATGTATCAACGAGATGATGATTCACTGTTCGGGACGACTCGTTTTTCGGAAAGACCTCTCGCGACACTACCGGACTACTACCGGTTAATTAACGACGTGACACCATAATTGAGCCGGTAATTCGATCCTCTTGTGGAGCATCCTCCGAGGAGCCTCACATGTCCCCAGGGCCCAGTGTGAAAACAAGCTGCGCTCACGCGCGTCGTTATATTAAAATCCTGGGGCGACTGAAGCACCACCATCTTCGAGTCTCGCGGCAGGGCCCACCTTGGTCGGTGCTTTCTAATTTGCAGCGCATAATATACGAATAATTTGCACGCGCTAATAGGGGACGGGCCATGCCCCCCCCCCCCGCGCCCAGTGGGACGCGTCCGATGCATATAGAAACACCTTGCGAACTTTTTCAAAGTAATACAACTGTTTTACCGAGAACCGTGTCATATGATATCGGGCGGGCGGCGGCTATCGGGTACGTACTACGTAGTATGTATAGCCAGTCTCCTGCAACCACTTATTGCGATGCACGGCACGGCTAATCGTAGACGTAATATCGTATCAGTGACGTATGCGACAACGTATCGTTTCACGAGGAGGTGGTATCATGATTGTCCGAATATGAGGTATTTGTGATTCGCGATTGTCGCAGTCCAACGATTAAAAATTAACGTCACAGCCAGTGTCTAGGCAAAAGTTACTTTGATTACCGGAATTGAAGATGATATTTTGAAAATACGTTATTTGTATGGTGAAAGTGCATTGTGCGATGGAACGTTATTTCGTATCGAATTGTAATTACTTTAAATAATTTTTTATTTCAATTATTTGTTTTGTATGAAACATAAAGACAATTTTAATTTTTGAATTCTTTTAATTTCGAAATTTTTGAAACTTTGTTTTAGGATACCTTTAAAATGGAAACATGGGCTTAACACAAATTTACGTATACATTTATGTATACTAATATGTATATGTAGTAATCTTATAAAATGATTCGTAGAAACAGAAATAAAAATATGAATTTCTTTTCTAAAGTATCTTGTTGGGTTGAGAATACACTAGAGATCTCGTTGTATCTGATGAAAGTGTTGTCTTTATTGTATTGCACAAAGCCATATAGGCTATAAATGCATAAAATTCTTAGTATCCATTAATATGTATAACTGCCTAGTCTTTTAAAGAAAGATATTGAACAAGGCTCGAATTGAATTTGATGATGAGTCAAAATTTAACGACGATTAAAGATCGAAATCTACAAATGTCGTAAACCGATTCCCCGAATTTCTACCTTCGTCAACGGATTCTCTGTACGTTATCAATCGTTTAATGTGATAGTCCGCCTTCACTTACTCATCGCTGACAAAATCAAGTAGGCACATACTGAAATTTATACATTTGCGTTGCGTTTCAAACTGTTTTCTTACCTTCTACGGTCTCAAGAGTTTCTACAATCCGATCATTTTATTCAGAACCAAACAATTTTTTTTATAAGTAACGTAAGTCACATTCCGTTTATATTACATATGTAATAATATGTCGGGAAAATTGACAAAACGAATACATAGTGCGTAGCAAATTAGATGGTTTTTGACAAGCTATCACCGTTAGGTATTGCCGACAGAAAACAAAACAAGTTTAAACCCTTAGCTGCCTGATCCCTATACTCCTATAGTATAATATGTTTGATAGAATTTCTGCAACTGCACTATAAGAAATGATTTGATATAAAAAAAGTAGTTGCACAATATATTAAATAATATATTGTCAGTATATCATCAAGTGAATGTATTGACGATTAAGTTATTATAAAGTACGTAATAGAATTCAAAGTACAAATATAACAGAATGAATTTTTTGGCATTGTCTCGTGGTGGACATCATGTGGGTGTATAGAGTTATTATTTTTAACGTAAACATTCCGAAATCATTTGGCAACTACTAAAAAAATATGCTTAAGAACTTAATATTATTACGAGTATTCTTTATATAATTGTCGTCTAAGTTCTAATATAATTAGACGAGGTGTGGCAATAAAGTTTCGAAAATAACATAATAAAAATGTTATTTTAAATATTAAACAGATGTGAGGCTATAACCTTTTAGCTCACGTTACGTTACATGGTGTAACTATAACGCCACGAGAATAATTTTGTTTCCGTCCAAACAATAATAATGTAAACAGTTATGTCCACTTTGACGGATACAAAGTTATTATCGAAACTCGATTCTTATTATTACATCTCGTAACGTAATGCGTGTATTAAAACAAGAACCAGAAAATGAGTATCAGAAATATTGCGATCAGTGGACCGACCGGAATACGTGTGTAGAATCTGAAGAGACTACTTTGAAGAAGATGCTTCACATCTGTTTAATAATAAACATAAAATTTTTAAATAAATTCTTCTTGAAATTTTCTTGTCACAACTCGTATACGTATAATATGATTATTAGACTGTGGATTTTTATGCAGAATGACATTTTCTAAAGTAATTTTTGACGACAACAGCAAAGGTAGAAATTTATTTCTTCTCTTAAATATCTTAGTGGATTCGGAATAAGATAGAAAACACAGTGCATCTGACGAATGTTTTTTCTCTTTGGTATTACACAAAACCTTATTGGTTATAAATGCACAAAATCCGCAGTCTAATGCTTACAGTCTAAAAATCTACGGCTGAAGATAATTTAATAAACGAATACATCCTAAAGTAGTACGTACATAGATATATACATTCCAAACACGCATTCATCAAAATTTCTTTTTGTCAGTAAGTTCTATCTTGCAAATATATCCCTGACATGTAATAACAATTACTACAATTTCACAAATTAAAATAAATTTTTTATCCGAAATTTATTGAACAGACGTCCACTTACAACAAAATTCCTATGTCATGTCGAACTTATCATAAAACACGAAGGAGTCAACACGTTCGAAGTAGATTATACCGAAAGTGTGTAACTTTGTGTTGATCATTATCAGCATTGAAGTGTAATCCTATCAAACGTGCAACGATCAAGTGATGTTTCGCTTCTACTTAAGAAAATCTCAAGCTTTTCAATCAGCACGAAACGTTTCGATGCCCGCAAACTTTCCGTGGCATCTAAGTTTCAGCTTTGCTTGTCAAAGGGGAACTCGTACGTACCTACATACGTATCGGTTTGCTAGAAACGAAAGCGGTACGCGCGTACACAAAACCCTTAGGAGACGGTGTGTGAAACGGTACGCGGTCTACAACGGTGCTTAAGGGGTTAACAGTACGTATAATGAAATCATCGCGGCACGGTGTGGGGGGCGGGGGGGGTTCCAAGACGCGCGTATCTATCTCCCACGCAGCGAGTGGCAAGGATCGGCGAGGGTGGTGTGTGCATGATGGTGGGAGGGCAGACAGGGAAGACTGAGAGAGGTAGTCCGAGGAGTACAGTGGATGTCGGGAAGGAAGGAGGAGGTGGGGTGTCGTATAGGTGGAGGCAGGAGGGAAGGAGATGGGACCGACCGAGTGTGCCGGTGAGCGAGCGTGCAACAGCGAGAGGACGAGGTGAGTAGAGTAAGTCCGTGAGCCCGAGTGAGTAACTGGGAGCCGCAACCGAGGACCCACTCAGTCACCACGAGATCGGCAAGCCGAATGGTCAACCGCATCGGTTCTCTCGCTCGGAAGCCTGCGTACCGACGAAGGGATCGTGACAAGAACACGTTGTTGTGTTCTTTCGAATGTCAACTAAACGCGATTCACCAGCAGACGCGTCACTCGAATTGTGGTATCGCCAGTGGAGCACGCGGGGGGCTGAATTTTCCGAGATCATCGTGTACGAGTCAATTGCAGGGACGGACGTTCGCACGATGTGGAGATTTCTGGTGCGCTGTTATGTCACGTAGACATCGATCCGATGCGTTCACCACGCCTGTTTGAAATCGTTTAACCGGGTACATACGTGTTTGCCGCTTGTAGTTATTCCCACCCGTGTACACGCGCGTCCCGTCAGATCGGTATCGATTTCGTGGAATTATTGACTGTCCGAGGAAAATCTCGTAGTCGCGGTAGAATCGACAGTGCGCGAGTGGATGCGAGCAAGCGGTATCGACGGGAGACGCCGAAGACTCTCTTGCAGGAGTACAAGGAAGAGATGATCTTCGAGCTGCTGGTGGCCGGAGCTTTCGCCCTCGCCACACTAAGGCGGTGTGTGTACATTGCTAAATCCTACCCACTTTCTCTCTAGTTTTTTTTACCTATTTTCCGTATCTTTGAGCAAATACCCTTCTTTCTTGTTGTTCTTCTGTTATTTTCCAAGAGAACGTGAAACAACCGACGACACGAATGAATATTTCATTTCAATGATCTATAAAGCAACGCCCATTTGGTATAGTCGATCATTCGTGTTTGTTTGTTTCACTGTACTTACAAGATAATTGCCATTTATTTCCACCACGAGCATTTCGTGGAATCAATTGCAGGAAAGAACTAACTGCAAGGTGCTAGCAGCAAGTTTTGCTGTAATGTACATAATGATGCAGTGACACGTGAGGATTCCTTTCGATATTTCAGTCGCTTTTTTTTCTTCATTTATACAGCAATCATACGTTTTTAACCTTCTTTTGATAAAAATTTCTTAAACGTGTCTGGGACATTGAATGTGCTACGTATTTTACATTTTAATGGCAAATATAAATATTTGTTTAGTAAGAAATGTCTTTTCTAATGCATACCTACGTACGTTTTGCCACGACTATGTTTCGTTTATACATTTATAATTACGACTGACATATCTTTCGACGTACATTGTCTGATATAATTTAATTAATATACTTGAAAAACTTACCATTTCTGTTAATTAATGGATATCTGTTAGTAATATTGATACAATCACGTTCGCACGTTTTTGTCGCAAGTAATATTGCTAATTCGTTCTATCTGATGTCATTTTTTGTTCACAATGCATGTAGATAATAACCTTTTGTCACAAATTGGGACCGTCTAAACTTTATAGATCGGAGTTAATCAATAATCGTGTTAATTAATGTCTGACGTCAAATACTTTAAATTAATTAACAATCGTTAAGTATTATCGTTCCACGAGGCATTTTATTAGAATATCTCTCAGGAACATTATCTGTTTGAATAATTTTTCGCAACATGCTTGCAAATTAATTTCATGGAAAAAGCTACTTATTATTCCTGCGTGCTCTTTTAATTGTCCAAAATGTTTGTTTTTACTCTACATTTGTATTTGCCATCGTTATTTCAATATTTAATACTCTTAAGTACTGTTTATCAGTTGCTTAAACTTGGTCTGAACCAGATATTTTATCTGCACATGTATCAAGTCACGTTATATCCGTTTCAAAGTTATCAATTAATAGTAGTATCCATGTCTGTTAACTGTAATTTCGTTTGTAGATTACGAATTTACTTGAACGTCGTCTCCCAATGATAACAATGCATATGTCGTTCGCGCATAACGTTTCATAGTAGATAACGAAGAGACGTGTCGCTTTGTTGCGGTTTCGAGTGACAGCACTTTCGTCGGCACGAATCTCCCTAATAACTTATCAATCATTGAGAAACCTTTATAGAGTAAATTAGTAGACTAGTGACTAAGCGTTAAAACGGAATCAACACTCGAGCTTACGTTCCCCGTGTGTTTATTTGGCTTCGGAAACGATGGCCGGGACGGAAGATATCAGCGGGCTCGCTTACCGATCATTTCTTTCGTCTCAATATTAACCTTACGTAGGAAGTTTACATTAGAGTCAATGGACCAAGGAACACTGTATCCAAGCCAACGAGACATTTCGTTTCGAGTTTTAAAAAAATATTACAATTACGCAACCTTAAATAACCATCATGGCTGGATAGAACCAATTGTATCATTATCACAGAGTAGTAATTCAATCCAACATATAAATCGCATTGGAAAACATAAATTAACTACCAGAAGAAACGGGCTTTCGCGATTAAAATAAATCCAAATGAAAATTTTCGTAAAATGATATGGGATCTTGTATTTCAGACGCGAATTATCCTTATACCCTTCGTAAGTTAGGCAGGCACGTTGTATCAGGTAAAGAAGTAACAACTGTGGATTACATTCTTAATTATACAACAAGGATGATTCTGTAATTATGTATAATTGTCCTTATTTTGAAAACTTCTCGAATGTCAACTTCGTAATTTAATAATAATTATTTTAACCGTTACACAAATAGTACCTATGTACCTGGTTATACGTGACTGGCTTATTATATAAATTCATACGATCTGCTTCGCAAGTGCATGAAACGAGAGTTCCATGGCACTTGCAAAGTTTTCTAAATTCTGTATTGTCGGATCATTATGCAGTAACATTTTGTTGCAATTCAGTATCCATTGTATGTATTTCTTTAAGAATTTCATGTACCCAAACTATTTAAATGGGTAAAATTTACAGAATTACTTATTTTACTGTATATCTATATATTGAATACATATAGTATATATAAATGTCTACTTTTTCCGTTATAAACATTTCTAATAACATGAATTGATGATTTCAATTATTCGCTTTTGTTAATTTACTGTACTCAAGTTTGCATTGAAGTATTCTCAATGCGTAGCTTTATATCCTCGGTAGTTTGCGGATGTCTATGCAAATCTAGAATTTTATGGATTAATTTCTCAAATTTCGACACAAGGAAACACTTAAGTATTTACCTGTTAAGAGTACTAAGAGGTTTGAAATAAAATGAAAACCTAAATACACTTTCTGAAACTTTTTACTATACTGAATTTTAGACAATCAGGTATTTTATAAATGCATAAAGTTTGCAGTCTACTTCTCACTTTGCAATTATATTGCGCGTAATATTCTCTTGTCTTAAATTTTCTTGGTATTTAGATACAAAAGACAACTGAGGGTATAAAGGGAATTCAAGTCCGCTCGATAATATCTGTGGTTTTGAGCTATAGAATATAGAATCTATGTGATTATCTGAAAAATGCAGTGAGACAGTTCTTTTTCTCTTGAAAAAAGAATGCAATCTGATCGAAGTTCAATATTTTATTCATGCGTTTAGGCAAAATAACATAAGCTCAGAAAACTTTAGTTTGGAAGATTTCTGTGATTAAGTATACGTTCTATATCTTGATTTTATCAAGAATAACATATGTATATTTCAGTAAAACCAGATCTTGTACAACAAATTTTATATAAAATAGAACACACGAAATTATTTTCCATGTTTCCATTGTAACAATGACATTCATATTTTCTTGAACATCAGTAGTTTACTAGTTTATATACAGGTAACATATATGTCATATAAAGTGAACAGAAAGCCTACAGAAAAGGGATAATATTACTTAGAAAATGCTTGTTTCGTATTCCTTTCTCTTTTTTCTATTCCATAGTGAATTTTTTAAATTTTGTTTCGGCACTGATACCATCTCGATCGTTTTTTTAAGAAATATATCTCTCAGAATCACCGTTTCTTATCTCTTTTACTGTCGACAAGATGATACAAAATGATTGTATATCAGGATCAATAAGAAATCAAATACTCAATAAATCGTTTTCCTTTTCGTTTGAGATGTGTGAAAGACATTCATAAAGCAACTTTAAACCAAGGAAAGCATACATCAGTATCGTAACAAGTAAAACCGGAAACATTGGTGACAAGAAGAATTGGTGGGCAAAACTTTAAACGGTACTACAGTAGAGCCTTACGTATCCGCACTAATAAGGATTTGGATAAAGTGTTCGGATTAAGGAATTTTGGGATAATAGAAAAATCACTTTTTTTAGCACTAAACTTGATTTATTTAAACAGAAATCAAAAGAATTGACAGTTTGCTTAAGTATTTATGGATACCACAACTTATTGTCTGCTAAATTACATATATTGTGCAACGTAAATAATTGTATAGGATTCGATCGAACAGTAAAAAAATATACATTGTATCTAAGCGCTACATATTTGCAACAGGAAAAAGCATCTGTTACTTGGAAACACTCTGTTCGGATAACAGAAAGTTCGGATATTAGAGTATTCGAATACAGGATCCTTTACTGTATTTCAAAAGCGCAAACACGTGATTTATGTCGTTTTGCCGTGCAACTACATACAGATATATCGTGGAAAGCCTGCGGTTGGCTCGTCCTCCACATCCGCGAGTTCCTCCGTGGCGGACAGGCCTACGGTCGCCGATAGAGGCGTGCACCGTGTTGATCCGGGACACACACTAACTGTTTGCTCGAGGTACCATCGCGGACCCTTTTTTCGTGTTGGCTCCGAGTCGAGTCACAACACTAGTAAAGTTACAAAAGCCAAAGGCAAACAGATCCGGGGATGGGCCTTAACCGGTTTATCAAACACTCGAACGTCCTGGAGGTGGTCTCGTACGTTGCTGGAAGTGACGAGGACGAGAGATCTCGAAACCGACGACGATGTAGATGTCCGACGACGGGGTTCGTCATCTTCCTGGGCGTACGGATCTATACGTGATTCTACACTGATTCGCGACAGCGCAATAGGGGGAAAAGTTCACTGCTCTTGATGGTACACGGGGTCGAAAGCGATCGTCGGGGGCGGAGATGGAGAGAAACGGATGAAGGAGGAGTCAAACACCGTTGAGGCAAACCTTCTTTTCTTTTGTCAGGTGTCTTTGAGCCGCCGTGGAAGGAACGGTATCAACCGACAGCACACGATCATTCAAAGTTTACAAATTGCCACTGATTGTTTGCACGAACGACGACACACTTTGCTCATGGGAGTTATCATTTGGCATTTTGGGGGTGTTTATCAAAGACCAATAAGCTCGGTATCACGGTCTCGAATTAATACCTGTATATCCTATTAGAAATTTATTAGAAATGAAATACTAAAAATACTACATCCTGAATGTTTACGTATCTTTATTACATGTAATATTATTAAATGAAGTTTAAAATTGTTTAACGCATCTATTTGGGTACTTATATGTAGTTATTTGGTGTTACGGAAGGGACATTCATGAAGATTAATTTTCTGTATATGTATTTAGTGTTCTAAATAATACACATGTATTCCGAATTAACACAATTAAATAACAATAAATCGTTAAGATAAACTTGCAAAATAACTTTCATGAAAATATGTGTACTTGTACTGATTTTTGAAAACAAAGGTTATATGAACCATTTATTTGTTGATGTTGTTGATAAAATTATAATTATACACTTCAAAGTTTCCCAATTTTTTTATTGGCAGAGTGATACTTAACTTATTTCTATGGTACGACAAATAATAATTCTACTTTCTGCATTTTTTATATCAATTTGACTTTATAAAGATTTATTCACATAGGTACTTCGTTGACAGTATAGTTTTTGTCAGTTAACTTTTTAGCTTGGCCTCGGAAATAAACTGGAATGAATTTTTGATACTGAGAAATACGTGTAGAATACAAAACATTTAATTTACTTATAAACGGTATATTTTATTTCTCACAGTAAGGCTGGAAGTGTAATCAACCGAAAAATATTCCCTGATAACCAGTTGTGTACAAGTTTCGAGCAAATTGCTAGCAATAAATGACAAAAGTTGTCTAAAAAACCATAGCCATCTGTTTCCGCATTTGACTTGGGTTTTGCAGGTAACGCCATCTGACAAAATGGTAAAGCAAATTGGTAGAAAGTCTTATAACATGACCTATGTCGAATTGAAGGCAAAATCGGAACAAGTTTTGCGCAAGTCAATTTGCTGTATACGTTGCTGCCGATTTGCTGTACATGTTGCTGCCAATTTGCTGCCTATGTTACTACCAATGTACGCAAGGGGTTTATAGCAAATCTTTCATAAAACTTGTAGCCACAACTTTATAACAGGCATTGGACAAAATTTGGCTTTTTAGGTGTGGCTAACTGGGTTTAATGGGAGCATGCCTTCCGTATTTGTTTCGTAGCATCGTATATATTCCGGTCTCCTTGCTCATAGTTTTTGTGTTTTTCGAAAAAGCGGCACGCATCGAAAATTCAGAAGTTAAGGGTGAAAGTAATAAAGCAATTTCACCAACTTAAATTATACGCTGCACTCCAATCACCGAAATAGGGTCGCGAGAGAAAACCAATCGAAATTGCACCAATCACAATTTGTCCTTGCATCGACCCCTTCACTTCTATAGAAAATTGCATGAAACATAACTAAAAACTATTTCGTACAGTTGATGCCAGGCTGTAAATTGTACAATTTGAAAGATCAGTTTTTATAGAAAAGCCAATATCGTCCGATCATTGTAAGTGAACAGTTGAAATTCTAACTAAAAATCATGACGAATTTGAGTCCCTTTGTGGCTTACTGCGACAGTAGTGGAAATAAAAAAGAGATTTAAGGATCACTTGGGACACGCACTTCAGCGTGGTTTCGGGTTCATCAGGGTTCACTGGACATGCTATATCGAACAGACAGCCATTCCACCGTGAAATGAAAATATTATGCCACTGCCCAGACTGCTCAGTGACACTGCTTATAATGAAATATTATGATCATCATTATATGGAATCTTTATTGCAAGACTACTTGGTGTAGTGTAGAGTAAGACGATAAAATGCAATTATTATAATATGTTATAATCCAGCCTATTAACAATTCCGAATCAGATTACTAAATCAGAGTAATATTGAATAACTGTTTTGTTGACATTTTTCGGTGAACATAAGAATTATTGAAACATTGTCCATATTTCAAACTTTCAACACATTAAACTTTCATGTTGACCAGTATAATATTAATATTAATTTTTGTATCACTCTGTACTAGTGTATAATTGCCACATTATATTTTTATTTTATTATTCAAAGGTAGTCTTTGTCCCCAAAAAGTACATCATAGTGTTAGCTTTTACCATTTTTAACAGATGCTTGATTACACAATGCTTTCAGTATTCTACATAACATCTACTTATAGAAAAATCTTTTGTATCAATACAATGTTAAAGTTATGAAGTTAAAGAAGTGAAAGGTTACTTTTAGAATTTTTAAAAAGCCTTTCACAATTATAAAGGTAATTAAAACGAAAATGTAGTTAACTGCATAGATAGTACCGCTTTGGTAACCAGTAAACGTATAAGAATGCCTTACTTATTGGGTGGCTTAAATATATTATTGTATTAGACTGGATCATAAATAACATTCCGTCTTCTTTTTTATCTGGGTTTCCATTGAAAACAACTGACAATTAATTCTTACCCAGTATACATTTCTCTTTATTAATATAGATAACCATTATTATTAAGACTAAAAACCTATTTTAATACTATTTTTGAAATATTATTTATCGAACTTTCACCATTCGTTGTGAAATTTATTTGTAACTTAACCAAATATAATAATATTTGTTAACTAAAACGTGGTTCCGCAATTATATCAACATATTCAATTTCATAAAACTTATGCTCACGAAAATAATCATATTCAATGGTCTTCAACTATTTTGTTTTTACTTATGACCATCGCTTCAACAGTTTGTATTGGTTATTAGCAACGACCTAGGATGAATAGACTATTGCAATTTATTTGCCGTTTCATTATTTATAAAAAATTTGTTATCAAATATATTGCAAGTACAAAATCTTTGATTATTGAAGAATGTTTTTCTTCTTGCTACATAATACCGTATGCAACTATAAATTTCCGTAAATTGTTTAACAAACAAAGATCGAAGAATACTAGTTTACTAAATTAAATAAACACGTAGGTTTCTACTAAATCTACCAGTCGCAGAATATATTAAGCGTACCAATTCGTAAATCACTGTACGAAATTTACCATTCATTTTCGAGAATAACCAAAATACGTGTCAATTTGATCTTGCCTTACGCCATTTTATCGAAAAAAAAAAAAGGTTTAAAAACATATTTTGTATCTACGGTGTTAACGAAACATTTTTTCTATTTTCAGCCGTATTGATTCCTACGTATTAATTCACGTATACAATCTTCATCTTGCATACGATAAGCAAAATCACCCAAATCATTATCAGCATTACTGAAACCACGACGATGTGTTTACTAAACACAGAGTCATTTTCTCAACAGCCTGTATAGTACGTGTATAACCGAACAAACAGAATACTCATCTTATCGTTTCGCTGCGTCCCTCTTCGCGGTGAGTTTTTCCAGCGTTTCCAATAAAATTATTCAAGACGTGACAGTTCGAACGTGGTAGGCGGTGGTCGATGTGCGTCCGGTTGACAAGTTACACAGGCGTAACGTACACATGTCGCCAGTATGTCATCCATCGTGCGTCGATTTTGCCGTGTCTTGGGGGGTTGCTTTTTCTGTCAATTTGTTAATCGTGCGCTCACTTACCGGGACGGTGAAAGGATGCCACAGCATCCTTGCATGAGGAGAGACGAGGTAAAACAATCCTCGAGCAAACCCGTGTTCACGATAAATTCAGTTTCATGCATTCCCAGTCTGGTTTCCCTGACAGGTTTGCCTGTCTGACTACCGATTACAGGCCATCGGCCCGATCGCTTTCTGTCCCGTGAGATACGCGGCTCTGATGTTGAAACAAGGCCGATCTCAAGTCATTGTTCCAAGATTTACGTGTAAATAGATAAAATCAATTTGGTCGCCGGTTTATCACTATCCGACTACGTTACTACCCCTTTGTATTACGTACACTGAATGTGTCATGTGTCGATACGTTTTCAATATAAATCGCATTAGGCTGATAGCGAATGTTACAGAAGATCGACAATGTTGTTCTGAATTGGCAGAACGTGAACTCATAATGTTTACTTCCTTTACTGTCACGCGCCAACGTGAATTTTTAATTCATTCAACGAAACTTCATCGTATCGTTTAGCCTGTGTGAAAATATCATAGTGCATAGGTATTTGCATGAAAGTGTTGTCACAAAATGCATTCCGTATTCCAAGAAATTCCTAATTTCGTGTATATAGCTGCCGTATAGATTATTGTATTTAGAAAAAAGTACTGCTAATTTCGTTATATTATACTAAATTTGGTCGACACAATTGTGAACAGTCATTCGATTGCATCAGATCAATCTTTGTCCGATGGAAATCGAACTTACAAGAGTACAGAAATTTATATGTTTAAATGGTCGATGCTAGTATTAAAAGAAATTCAGTCGTATAGAACTTTGCAATTCCGTTGGTGTAATAAGAAAACATAAAGTGCAGTTATTTGTTTCGAAACGAGGGACAGGTAAAAGATAAGCAGTCAGACAACGATATAATTTATCAGGCATAAAAGCCAACACGAAATGCGAAGTCGTCTTTAAAAGCATAAGCATACTCTACTTAAAAGCATAAAAGTTAATACAGACAACAGAACTGTCGCAATCGAAAGCAGATTTAATAAATATTAAGGACTACTTATCGCGCTTACTCGGATGGTTATTACCTATTCATATCTCCGACGACCACTTCGCCTAAGGAATCTACCACGATTGTGGTGAATTCCACTTCGCGATAGCCGTTCGCAGGATAGGCAGCGTTCCACTTGTTACAATTTAGGATTAACTGCGGTTTCGTTATCCGTAACGAGCCGCTAATTGCGAGGATTTACGAATGCGTTAAGCACCAGTAGTTATGTCTTGTCGAGGGGAGGGATATAAAGCGTGTCGGAGGATCATTCTTGTTTCTTATTCGTATCATGTTTCTTAATATTTATTGATATGCAATTATTATTATTATTATTATTATTTTCGTATTTCATCTACTTTTTCGTCTGCTTTAAGTAGTATTTAAACCGTTCACAAGCCAAATAACTACCTCGACTTTCTGGCATTTTTCAAATTTTAGTGGCGAAGTACTTGATTGGCGGTTAATTTCTTATGTTTAAAATAAATTTCTTTGATAATTTTTATGGAGTTAATCACGTTGGCAAATGAACGGTTCATTTATTGAAATTGATTTGATGTTCTGATAGTAATAGCCTTGTGATGTTATTATATTTACGGGGTTGAATTACAAATCACATTCCCCACGGATATTGAAAAATTACTAAATAATAAATAAATATTGAAATCGCGTGACAATTACTAAGATTAATAATAATTCAGAATGTACCCTCGCGAGCAAACTGGACTTCTGCTTGGGGAAAAAGTGACGTTAGAGAAGGGTCCCCTATCACTTGGTAAATTAATTTCAGGTACTGAAACAAATGTTAAAACAAATGTTAATTTGGCATAAATTTCAGTAATTCCCAATACCAAGTGGGAGCATGGTAGGAGACCTTTTTCCTACGCCACCTTTTGTCCCTAGCGGCAGCCGAGTTTGCAGGCCAATGTACAATCGATAAAGGCTAACTGTAGATTTTTTTAGTTATAAATTTTAAGATGCAAACTGCAGATGTTTCACTGATATATGCCTCAACCTTATACATTAAGAACTCAAGATTTATTTGAAATTCACCAATTAATTTTTCTTGCATCACAGTGTATTTAGTCCTTTCGATATTTTTTGAAACAGTAGGTACCTAATGAAATCAGTTTTCCGATATAATTTCCTAGAAGTCTGTGAAATGAGTAAAACACACAGAAATTAAAACTTTTAACTATGTTCAGTAAAATTGTCATCCCATACTTATCCTAGGAGACCTCCTGATGAGTGAAATAAATTTCAACTTTGGTTTTGGTAAAAGTCGATAAAAAAGAAAAAGTAAAAAGTGGCCAAAATGGTTCCTTCGACACCTAAAATATTAAGGAGACATTAGTTTATATGTTCCAAGGAATTAGGAATGCCTGATTATTTACCGCTAATGTGATGAAAAAGTTGTGAAAAAAGCAGATGAAGATGAAGGTGCATATAGCGACAAATTCAGAGTTGTTGACTTTAAATGATCATAGGCATTCTAAACGAATGCATGAAATGCAAGGATACAAACCATTTGCCATTTTGTAGATGAAAATCTGTTATATTCATTTATCACTTACTGAGACATAACATTCGTACTTCACATTAAAATGTTAGTGGTTCTTAACAATAGTAGCTAACAATTTTGGAGAATTGACTTTATTACCAAGTTAGTATCAAACTGTTTTATTCTAGGATATTTAACGTTAATCAACGTTAACCAGATGAACAAGTGGTTTACACATAAGCCATCATACATATTATAACCGCTTTTGATGTATCGATGTAATAAGAAACTTGAGGAAGTCTCTTCTTGTGTTCCTTAAATAACATAATATACTTTTTATATGTTTTAAATTCTTTATATCAAAATATTTCAATTAGTTTCTATTAGATTATCAAAGTGATACAGTATCAATATTGTATAGACCGTCTTTTTATGCATTTATATTTAACCTGTATTTTAGAAAAAGAAGATGATCTCAATTTCTTATGGAAACATGTGTATTTAACAGTTTTTTATTATTGTAAAATCTGCATTCTATATTTGACGTAAATGAATTTTCCTTCGATATATTTTTTTCGTTAAACTTTGCAAAATAGTCAACATGTAGCAGCCAATTTGTAGAACACTGTCCGTAGAATAGATTTTGTCCTCCGATATACCTACCGTTGTAAGAATGTATCTACGCTTTAACTTTTTTTTATTAAGGCTTAAGAAAATACTCAGACATGACTCATTAGTATGAATATTATTTTGCTTCCTTAATGCTACAATTAAATATACTGTATTATTTCTAAGTTCGACTCGTAGAACATAAAACACAATTTTGCAATTCTTTTTATACTAACATATAATATTACAATACTGTTGTTAAACAGTTATTTTTTAAATTATCCTCATTGCTATAATATCTAACATTTGAAACAGGAAGCATTAAACTACTTTGATCAATTGTCTGTCGTCAAATCCACATATATTTATTACAATTCAGTTTGCCGAATTTGCGTTATCTATACGTGCAAATCTGAAAGTTCAAAGTGCGGGTGGTATGGTGCACATTATAGAATGGGGCAATGTTTAAATTATACTCCACGCACCAAATCGAGCTTTACGAGGCTCCGATGCACACTCTTCCGTTCCACCACCTACGATGGAAATTACAGAGCCTCGAGCGAATCGCGACTACGCTATGAAAATATTCATACTTCCGCAAACTAGGGCGACGCTTGTGAGGCAGTACGTATTAATGTTACAAACACAAACATTATCTATGGTTTCGTTAAAAAAGGCTGTGTATTCTGAAGTAATCTTTGTACTATTTAATTTGAACGCAAAGCTTCCGGAAATAGAAAAAGAATCGAATTGACATAAATTTCCACAGTGTAGATGTAATAATAATTAACATCTAAACATCACCACATGAAGAGCATTTTGTTGAAATAAGAATTTATTATTAAAATTGTCTTCTAATTATGTAACAAGAAAACGTGTAATCATAAGTGTTATTTAAACTATAGGGTACAATTTGTTATATAATTCCCCAATGATTTAAATAATTGGGTAATGTCTATTCAATACAATTTTCTGAAGGTTGTTAAAGATTTCAATTTAATATCATGGATATTTCAATAACTCATAGTACATACTGTTAAATTGTTAACTGTGCTACCACTTATGAAAAGTATTTGATCAAACAAATTAAGTCTGTAGTAAATATTATTTACGTATTGACGGTAAAAAATGCTTCCACTAATAGCAAATAATAGAATGAAATAGCTACCGTTTTTTGCATAAATTATCAATACAAACATTAGTATCCTTATTTCTTTACGAACTACTGAATGGAGAAATGAAACTGTGGTGAAACAAAAGTGTTGTTACATCTGCACGCATTGGGAACACTTTCTTACGGCAGTTTTTTTATATAGAAAATTAAAAATACAACAATACTCTGTGTTACTATGTATACACTTTTTGATAAGTTTATGCAATTATTATTTATTTATTTATTAATTGCTTTAAACCGGATGTGGTTTATATTACATACAGCGAATACAGTAGTTTGGACAGTACATAATTTCCAACTTGTAATCAATCACATATGTAGTAAAATTGACAATAATTCATTATTATTACTTAGCTATAATTAGATTCTTACAGAACAGTGTTTGAGAAAATTATAAATAAGTTTCAAGCCATCGATATTAGGGTCACACAAGGAAGAATTAATACAGAGTTGAAAACAGAGGTTGCGTCTGAAGATTATTGTTAGTAATAACTATAATTATTATACCTTTTTGAAAATGTATAAAAATCTCTATTATTTCGTTAGCATCTTCTATTTTAGATATAAACAATTCTTCTATTCAATGCCACTGGCATAGTACAATAGGTAGTTTTTCTATTTCCAGTACATAGATGAATAACGTCAATAGTGATCACGTTGACTCGTTTAAATTGTGTGCTATCCGCCAGGGGTAATATCTGTCACAAATTACCGTGCATATCGAGTAACGATATCGATGGGTCAGTCATAACACGTCTGAACGTCCCGATGAGCCGTGTTCCAGCGCTCCAGTTTGAGGCTTGAGGTCCCCGAAAGGATCGCTCGTGTCGACCCGATAATAATTGGTCGTAGCCGAGTTTGACGGTACACCGTGAACACCACCGTACCGTGGTGATCCCGAACCGATAGCCCGGGGTGTATTGATTCTCAAGTCCCGCCAATTACGAAACGTGCAATAAGCAATGGTCGTAGGACCGTCCGAAGACAAGCTCTCCCATCTACGATCTCTTGCCACCTGACGCCCTCCCGCCCCCGGTACGGGTGATTGCTATTCCCTGCCTTCGGGGTACTCTTGTACGCAATGAGCGATGCGTTCATTCATGTCGAACTACAGAACCAACGTTCCATCTGGCGAGCACACTTATACCATAATATAGAGGCACGGTGGTGGTACACGACGATCGATCGATCGATCGATCGATGCAAAAGTCCTATGAAGAACTCGGTGCACAGACACCTAGTCTTTCCGCCCGCGTAAGAATACCAGGTGTGACTTGCTCGATCCGCACACGATTTACACACGGCTCGGCGTTCTCGCCGTGAAAAAATGTCCACGCTTCGACAACTGGGGCAATTAATGAACCGTGGAGTAGAAATCGTGGCGGGCATTTTTCGAACACGAGCCGACGCGGAAAAGCAATTTCTTTCTCGCAGGAATCGCGCGTGTCTTTTGAATCATTACGGGTTTCATGTGATATATGCACGCATATTTGCCACTCGTGTAAATTATTATGTAACAGGCAGGCGAAAAGTATAGGTGGAATATCGAACGATACGGTACGCGTGTTTTAATTACACCTGGGAACGCAGAAAACCGTTTAAATGCAGGGGGAAAAATCTTCTTACACCTGTAAGTACCCTCCTCCAGACACGCAATTTTTCTTGGGTGTAGTTATAAATTTGTCGGGGCTGGCAAGGTTGCCACGAAATTAAAATAAATCGACAGATTTAATCTCGACGAATAAAGCCGGTTTATCTTGTATATACAGGTGAAAATTCAATCTTGCCGCCAGCCTCTCTCTGACGGGTTAGATTAATTCATTACCGTGATAGAGATCTTCGCGTTATGCAGAATGTTGCGTTGGTTACAATTTGCGAATCGTCGGCCGCACGTCATTTCTCGCACCGTTGATGATAAGACAGGCAGACGAAAAGAAAGAAAAGCAACAATGGCCACACATCCGAAGGCTTCTCGGTCACGGATCGTGGGTGGACCGAGAGCGAGTTTGTGCCTGACCACCGACAACTTTGATTCAATACGATTGTTGTAAAGTCGGTTCAATGATCGGGGCACAACACACAAACGGCCACTGTTGCCTCGTTCTCTCTCAACAACGAGAGGCACGCACGCACGCACGCACGCACGCACGCACGGGGGATCTCACGAACGTTTTGCCACGGACATCGCCGCGCCGCCGAACCAGTCACGTTTACACACGCGGTACCTACCACGTGCTCATGACTCGATCGTGTTTCAATTTCTACATACATCGTGACTCTCAAGGGGATCCGGACTAGCGTACTTTACATTGCCGTTCATCGCGGAGGATTTACATTATTGCCAAGGACTGAAGTGTTAATCTCACGTCGACGTAACTTTTACTTAACCTCAGGAAAACATTTTAATCCTATATGCCTCATGCTTTTCCACCTTAAATAGAAATTGTACAATGTGTGTCGAGGGAAATTTTTGACTTTCCGAGTGATTTCGAGTTGTTTTAGTGTCTGAAAAAATTATTATAAACTCTGATGTATATACGAGTGTGTACAGTACCGGGCAAAAATATAACAACTTGAGCGTAATAATGTCTTTTCAAGATTAATTTCTTTAGTATTTTCTGTATTGATTGAGGAGTATGCATTTCCTTAAACGTTATTTTGTTAGATATTAATAATCTTAACAAAATTCATACCCTCATGGGTGTAACCAGGGGACCAGGAGGGGGGGGGGGCTTATCACCACTTTCCCCCCTAGGGAAAAGTGGCCTTTGCTCTACCCTAGAGGAGAAACATATACTATATTAACAAATATTTTTTATGCAAATCTAAAATCCATTCTAAGTAATAGACATTATGAAATTTACCTTGAGATAAATATTGCCCCCCTCGGTCTCACCGCACCCGTGAATTTGGCTGGCTACGCTCATGCATACCCTTCGTTGATTAATACACAATATGCTAAAGAAATTGGTCATCAATGAATTATTACGGTTATGTTGTTATAATTTTCTCCGGTATTGTATAGATACATATGACAATCTTCTTAGACGGTATTACGAAGGGAAGGTTTGAATATTCTCGTGTTTGTACAATTATTACATAAATTGTATAAAGAATGTGATTAACTGCTTTCTGCAAATATCGACTATATGTTTACAAATCATTTTCTTTGAAAATTTTGTGTTGTTAAATTATCAATGGCAATTAATCATATTATTGAAATGAAGAGGAACTATTCAGTTCGAGAAGATTGATCTGCGAATCTTTGTTTACCATATTTTGATTTACTCTGTATTATACTCTACAAAATACAGCTTTTAAATACAATATTTAAATACTGTATTAATACAAATTTTAAATACGAATACAATATTTAATAACTTTTGTTTTGCCTTTTACGACTGTAGCAATATGTTCTAAGATTTTACAATATTCTACAAAAATTGTACTGTTCCTTGTCATATGAGAATTGGAGTTGTTTGTTATTTATTACTTCGACTTCTAAGAAACGTTAATAATTGTATGGTATCGTTTACTATCTATCAAAGTTATTACGTTTTATCAGTTTATATCAAATTATTGTCGGATATAAATAATATTATAATATTATTGATCATATTAATTATCAACGTCCGTAAATATTAAATCAAGTAGAAGTAACCAGTAATAGGCTCGTACATAAGCGAAGCGGTGCTCAATGTTACAAGTATGGATGTTACATTTATATTCAACAATTGGTACTTGTAGGGTTGCATAAGGCTGGTGTGTAATGTATTCTGTCGCAATGTAAACACTTCAAGAACTGCAAGAATTTATATACAAAAAGAGCTTACAATACGATCAAACATCAGATGGGAGTGTTCATACACGGGAAGTAGTCAATGATTCGATGTATCGATGCACGTGTGATTGGCAATGAAGGTCACTTCAACCACCTACTATAAAATAATGTAATAACTAGATTGCCGGTTTTATGCATTTAAGCGTAAATGCATAAAATTCAGGGTTCTCTGAGATATAATAGAAGACAAAACTTTGATCGGGTGCAACGAGTTTTATATTTTATCCTAAACCAAATAAGATACATAGCTACCTCTGTAAGAGAAAAAAGTAATCTCTACGTTCGCTCTTGTCTTTATGAATTGCATAAGGAATCCACAGTCTGGTAATAACATACTGTAACCGTAGTTCGGGAACGCAATATTTGCAAACCCATATTCATCGGGACTCTTTTTGCAGCTTTAGATTGTATGGTACCCCTAGAAATTTTGCAATATTTCATTTAAGTCTTCTTGTACAACCAAACTTGTACCATGAGTCAAAGTGAATTATCATTCGGCGTCGGTTTGGCGAGAATTCGATATTCCAGAATTGAGAACACCCTGCAATGTGTATAAGTATGTATATTGGGTCGTATCATATGAAATGTCTCTTTTTTTATGATCATGAGGACTCTTATTTTTAGAGTTTTTCTTCTCTGCCGATTTCATTTAGACGTGTTCATACTGCCATAGTACTTATATCAATTTGCGTAACACGTTCTGCAAGTTGCATGGATCTCCTTCATCTAAGATCTACAGATTTTCATTTTTCATCCACTTTGCAAGTCTATCCTAATTTTCATTTTGAAGACTGGTATCGCTAAAAAAAAGTTTAGAAAACTAACGACAAATGGTACGTTTATTATCACTACCAAACCCAAAAGATGCATTAATATTACATGTAGGAGAATACTTAAGAACTTCCAACATTATTTCAAGGAGATACACGAAACAAAAGAACACATATCGATATTAAATTTTATGGAAGCTATGCTATGGACCAACAGCATATTTCTGGATGCAATCTAGGTGAAGAATCTATAACGTTCAAACGGACATTTCGTATGTTACGACCTAATACATATACCTACGGTCGCGCGCAACAAGAAAATAGGAAACGAAATCTCCTGAAAAATTAGGCAATCTTTTATAACCGTGTCTCGTATTTTGATTACCGTTCCACAGACTGGCCGCGATGAACATTAAAAGCAATGATTCGATGACACCTCGTGACAGAGTCGAGCGACTTTATGACCCCGAGGCCCGAGGTCGAGGTCGTTATCGGGCTTGGCATGTTCGACAATCCGTGGAAATCGTAAAGATCTTAAAGGGACGTCGAGGCGTGGCGCACACGCACCCAGTTCCTTCTAAAAGCCCCGCTGACATCTCTGTATACTGTATATGCCTCAAGCGCAGGAGAGATCCTCGTAAAGGGCCAGCGGCGTGAGACTTCGATTTTATGTTCCCACAAGACGGAGAGACCGCCCGCAGTTAGTCACACAAAAATCTTTGCTTTCTTTAATACGACGTGTGCTGCGCAATTTTACGATTTCACATTTAATAATTTCACTCGATCGAACAACAGTGTTGCTTTCCTCGCGAGACGCCGGTACGTTTATTACCAGAAACGTCTTTATTCTCATTAGTCGAGCACAAGGGTCTCTTAATGATAAGCGTAATCCTACAATGGAAACATGGACATTTTTAAATATATATCTACAATCTATCATAGGAATCATTTAGAAAAAAAAAATCACGCCGGCAAACCTCAGATCTACGTATTACGGCGAGGGAAAGCGATATTAGAAAACAGAAATGTTTAGAAGAATCTACAGGTACATCCTGTACAGCCGAATATCTTCATTCTGATTATATTACGTAATGATCGTTTGTAAATGCTCCGTGACGAGATATAATCCTGGCGAGGTTAGCGTGAATGGATGTTTACGATGCGGGTCGTAAAGACGCGTAGCAAAATCGGCTGCGCGACAAACGGCAAATTACCCTCCGTCACGACGAAACGAAACGACCAGTTTTCTGTTCAATGGGGGGCCGTTGCTGCGCATCTAATGGCCAAACGGAAATTTAAACGAAACAGCGAATTCGTCGAACGAAAAGCTCCTCCCAACAGGGGCACGATTCCTAATCACGCGCGTGCGCTAAAACCGCGCGAACGTGAACGAACACCGGAGTGGAAAATAATATTTTCCTCTTATACCTACTTATATATCGTTCTCTCCGAATGTTCCGAGAAAGATCTGTCCACGCTAAGAACTAGACTGACAAGCATACGCGCGATGAATAATGTATATTATTGGCCATTAATCACAATGCTCCTTTTATTCTGTTTTAAGCGCACCGACCGCGCAGCAATTTCACAATCGTTTGCATAATCTACTTTTCTTGCGCGTAATGTCGCGTCGGGAGAGATGAGTATTCATCCGAGATCGTGAATATTCATGATGATCCTTCGGTGCGCGCGAAAGCAAGAAAAGGCGAGGAATCGAGTTTTCGAAGTCTCGCATTTTCCTTTTTTCGCGGCTCCGGTACCTACCGGTGAGCATTTCGGTGAACGGACGTCATGGTACGTTATAACTTTTACCCAAACGGTCTATCGGGCTGTACCCGCGTTTAAGAAAACGGGAGAAGAGAGGAGCTTTCTCCTGCACCAACAGAGGCCGTTGCCACATGGGAATAAGGTGTACATTGATGATTTTCATCGTCGCGTCTCGTACTTATGGCTCGTACCTACGTTGGTCGATCTGGCGAAACGCCGAGCCTCGCGCAATCGTTCAATGGAAAAAGGGGAGAGAGGACAGGCGGTCGCGCAATCGTTCGTGAAAGAAAGGAGGCAGGAGGACGCGAAAGAATCGCCATACAATCGACCGCGATCCACGCATATACAGACACAATTGGCCTCCGTGTCGCCGCGCCGAGCGCTTTCTTGCGCGCACGTGTGCGCACACGCGTGTGCGGCGGCCTATCGTCGGGGCCCCCGAGGATTCGAGATAATGTAATCGACGATGACATTGAACGCCGTAGTAGCCGATCTCGTGCATTCCAGCGCTCTGATCCCTCCTCCCCCTCTTCTTTTGCCACGATGCGGTCGTGAGACGTCGTTCCCGATCAACTCTTACACCGATGCCAACGGTAGGCTGTCACCTCTGGATATAAACGATAGATGACGTCAGTATGACATCAGTGATCCATATCGTCGTAATACCGTAAAGCATACCTTTAGCCGCGTGCACGATGGTAGTGTACACTCGGAGAGTTGTGTGGCAGAGAGTTGAGTGTACATATGTACCCTCGTATAACCACGGTAACACATGACAACGATGCTGTGTAGCAGGTAGGCTAACACCAGGCGACGAAAACGAACAAATTGGGGGGGGGGGGGGGGGGGGGGGGGCAGTAGGAGAAGCAGGAACAAAAGGAGCTAGGCAGCGTCAGAATTGGCGGGTAGATGGTAAAGGATGGAGGTTAACGCGCAACCCTGGCGAGTTAAAATCCCTGGGCATCGTGGCTGTTTATGGGTGGGGTCGTCCTCTGACAGGGAATATCCAGCGCGCTAGAACCCGCCGGACAAAATGCAAATCTTCGGTGCGCCCCGCTAATCTGTCTGGCGAATCCGTGACGTCACATTCCATTGGCGGAGACATCATTTCGCGAACGAGGTCTGACCTGATTTTCCTTTCTCGTTACGGACGCGCGTGCCTGTCTTTTAGAATGGTCCAGACGGCAAAAGAGCATTTGGCATGTTACACATTTCACGTTCCGAAGGAAATCAGCCCCGTGAGTTCGTACTACATACACCCGGGCTTCAGACACGCCGGGAGATGGTGCATCGATAATAAAGGTTAATGGATATATGTACGTTATCATCGTATCGTTGCGTGATTCAACTCGAGGAGAAAGCTCGACGCCTCTGCAGACTATTCCTCGACGACCCTCCGCATGCATATCGTATTAAATGTTGCGTGCCGTGCATAACCTGCCTCTTCCTATGGTATCCACCGTGTATTCGCACATAGTACGCGATACTCTTGTCCTTAGGTGCGGATGTGGATGGTACACCTTCGGTGTACAAACACAATTTATGCATACACAGCGGGTGTATGATGAGGGACTGAGAAGTGAAAGCACAGAAGGAGATACAGAAACGCGTTCCACTTATCACTTCGAATGATATCGCACTAATGAAATGTATTGCTTTACTGAAACGCAGCTGTTCAACCAACATTTTCGGAGGATGCTTCGATGAGTGTACTCCGGTTTATAAGTTGTGTAAACGAGACTGTCAAGTCAGGTTAATTTCAAGGTGGTAGGATAACCTTTTAATCGTGATACGCTCAGTTAAAATCCGCCTGTAATGGATGGTATGATAATTTTAATTAACCAAAGAAACTTGTTCTATCTTAATTTTGAGAATCGTTTGAGGAAAAATTGTTTAATGCTCGATATTTTCATAAGACAAATTCCCATAAGCGATCTCTGTATTTGTACAAAATTTTCATATATAACATGACGTTCATAGGATAAAATTGAAATAAATAATCAATAATCAAGTCAGAAATAAAAATAGACATTCCTTTATGGGAATTATGTTCAAAAACTCTTTTTTTACTTGAACATGATCCTATTTCATCAGACAACATATCTTAGCTTCCGATGTTTCAGCTAACCTCTCCATGTATTCAAAGATACAATTTACATTTGTCATTGCTTCCTGCGTCCTTGCTCTCTTAACTGCCATCGCGTTATTCCAGTCTCGCGACAACAAAATACGTTTCAATTTATGTTATTGAGAAAATCTCTGTTGCACTCTTGTGCTTTGCAGTGATATTGCCCTCTATCCTCTGTGATGATCTCTTCGGGCCGGCAGTACTCTCTCGTTTCTCCCCTGTTCGAGTCGGTCCAAACAAGCGAAGGTGGAGGCTAATCACCACGCAATCACCGCTCCCGGTGCGGGCAACTCCGACCCGTTCTCAGAAAGCAGCAACCGCCTTTTGCCGCCCTGGGGCATTCACCACCGCGGTACTGGCATAGCAAAACCAACAATCTTCATCCTCCTCTCCGCGGAAAAAAAGGGCCCCCTACCCTCCACCCTCTTCTCCGCCCATTTTTCTCCAAATCACCGGAGGGCCGACCGATCAGCCGACTACTGGCATCCAGGGAATCCATTGCGAGAATGGCGGCAATTCCACTTTGAGAACCGATCGGGAGATGTCGAACATACGTATTAAACGGCGGTGTAAGCAATCTTCCCGAACACGACATTGCCCGGAATGCGGATCATTGGGCCGAGATGTGCTGCCCAGATAGCACCGTTATTATAATCTGTGAAGATTGAGATCTAAAATTCTATTCCAATTTTGAAGCATCCGAGTTATCCAAATAGGGGACCAATCGATTCCTCCAAACGTCGCCTTGATCATAAAATTACGAAAGTTGTTATTAAAATACTTCTTTCGTATTGTGATGATATAAGTACTTCGAAATGTTTGAAGTTCAAATGCATGAATATTTTAATTCACGTGTGGTCACCTCGTGTGATTTCTTTTAGTAAATCTTGTAGTTCGTATCTAATTCTGCCATTGGGTTGAACCAAATGTTCGTTCGATTTGTCTACTGACAAATCAAAGCGATTAATCTTTTGAATTGTAGATAGCATTACAATCTCTAAATTATGTATTTTTTTGTTCTAAACTGTTGCTTCAACCTAATATATCAATATTATACCTGCATTTTTAATTAAGAATTAATCTGTTTTATTATAACTATAAATATTCTTAAGTGGTTCTCAAAATTTGTTTCCTATACTTATTATTATTCATTTTGTCAGATAAATAACGTAACAGAATAACTACTCTTTCTTGACAATAATTAGACCCGTGTTTTGAAAATGATATTACTAGTTTGATTATACATTTGCCAGCATTGATTGTGGTACAATATTTTTCAAGCATTTTTGGACATGAAGCGTAACATTACAAACTGAACATACAGAACTGATAGGAAAAAATAATCTTTGTTTCGATCATTGATGTTTGTGTGTGTAGGGGCCAGCAGAAGTGCATCAATTTGATATTGCAGAGGGACGGAAATTGATTCACTATTGCGTAAAATCTATTAGTTAATTGGAATATCATTGCTTAACATTCGCGTAAAATGTGTACGTACGGTAAATGAACGGAGGAAGTAAAAATAGGGGAATGGGGAAACACGGGTGAATAGCAATGGAAATTGTTACAGCTGAAAACGATGGTCGTTAGAAGTATGCACAATATGGGGTGCACCTATAACGGCGGCTGCGTACACCCACGCAGTATGTATATCTCACGGGTACGAGAGCAGGGCTGGGTCCAGAAGTGGAGAGCAATTCTGGGAGAAGAAGAGGAGGCGTGAGTTTACGATAAGATACACACGTGCGAGTGGCTCCTTCCAGTCTCTCGGCAACGGGCTAATCGAATCGTGACTTATTGTCGGGCAAAGTCCATATTTAAATACTGGCGAAGGGGGCGCCACGTTCGTTAGAACTTTACGGTTAACGTCTGAATACTAGTTTAATTTTCCTCGGAAGATCAAACCGCGAACGATTTTCAATGCTTATGACAATTGACAACCCTGCACGTGTCTATTCGCATTGTGCACGGATTAGTTATTGTCGCAGTACTTCGTATATGAAACTGTATTAAAAGTCGACTAGGGTGTATTGTAAGTTTTCAATTCGCAATGCATGCTTTCTAAAGTCATTGTGAAATATCGTAGTCGGTATAATATAGGGTACGAGCACTTAATATCGCCTACCCAAATTCAAATCGTTCTGAATTGAAAGGTAATCGATACTGTTCTATCCAATTAGTTTCAGATCAAAAAGAAATTGTTTGTGTTCCGTGTACGTTTACGTGTAGGTTCGAACAGTCAAAATCTAACGATTTTCAAAAACAATTGGAAAAAACAAGACAAGCAAAATTCAGGATCGTGAAAGAATGCATAGAATATCGTTTATCTGAAGGATATTGATTAATACATTATGTATTTATATGATGTTTTTGTGTTGTATTCATACAGGGTGATAAAAAAGGGTTCATAACTTGTAGGGTAGATTAGATAGTGCTCGTCAAATGATGAAAATAAGTCCGAATAAACATGGATCGGAAAATGAATATTTTCTATGTTATAATCGACTTTTTGTTTCGTTTAAAGCGAATGACTTTCTCGCTTTGATAGTTCTCGTACCATACGGAAACAATGGATTATTTGTCGGAATGAAAAAAAATAAACCTTCTGTAACTAGGAAAAGATCCCACTATTGTGAATATATTAGTATAGAGTGTAGTATATTATTATACATTATAGTGCAAATATTCATGCATTCACAAAATTGTTAAACTTGCCTTCTACCAATGTGACGTAAAATTACTATCAAGATTCACTGAAATATTTCTCTTTTGCTACACGTTGCTCATATAACGTTGCAGCCATAGTGTATCTTCCTACACATGCTTGGTCACTAGTTTTGTTCATTACCAACAAACTTTAACATTTTCTTCACAAGGTATTACGAGTTGTACGTGTTAGGCGAAATTAGATACAATTACCCCATGGCATTTTTGAACACGATTTTTTTTCTTGTCTGCAGAATGGATTACGACAGTTGACGACGCATATTTTACTTGGTAATAAGAGTATGTTAAAAGACCGCTGCAGTCGAGCTAAAGAGAAACGTGAAATGTGGTTCCAATTAATCATTCATTTTGATCGAAAAGTTTAAAACAGATTGAGCTTCGGGATACAGGATGCACATCATCGCACGGCACACGTGTTCTGTTGCTGGTGCTAAGATGTGTGTTCGTTCACGCGTGACTGACGTGCGAATTGCATGAACGATCGTATCGAATCGCCGTGACAGGTTGCGCCTGAACACACGCACCGCCACTTGGGATGGGTGTACATGCACGCACGAGCAATTAACGCGTGTTAATTACCCCTGTGGTGGTCCAAGTGCTCCGTCGATGCACTTCGTAGTTTTGCCAATCTCAGATTCGATTGTGGAATAAACTACATTCGAACGTGGTCGGACCAAACAAGTTCGAGAAAATTTGGTGAATCTCATTATATTATAATAATATATGTATGTAGCACAGCAGATTAGGTTAGACAAAAATGCTCTATAATATAGCAAATAATCTGATCATCATAACAGTGAATAATTCAAGAAAAAACTATAGCAGGTAAACTTTTTTAAATAGCCTCGATGCAAAAATTCTTGTTTTAAAACTTACTTTCCGGAACACTATTTTCGTAGTTTTAGTTGCAAATTTTTATAGATAAATAGATTTCAGTTATAATAATTGCTTTTGAATGTGATAGCTAGAGGTTTTCGTCCTTACGCATTTTACTCCAAAAATTAGTACCTACTGCGAGACGAATATAATTTTTTGGAAGGCTCTGTATAGTTTTTCATTCGTTACGGCGTACTGAATATTATGTTAAAGTATGCATGGCAAATATAATTATTATATTTGCCTAACATATTGAGATTATATTATTGCATTGAACACTGCCACTTTTAACTCACAATACTTGAGAGAAAAATAGTAATTTTTGTTTTCATAAATTTTTCTAGAAACGAATAATACCTTACTCTATATTGTTTTACATTGCATCAAATTTGTAATACCTTTTAAGGATCGTCAAAGCTGTTGGTAACTTCGTCCTGCAATATTCATTATACCAGTCACATTTGTAACGATATTTTTGATAAATTTCACTAATTTTGTAAATCGTGAAAGATAATGTTATCACCTAGGTACTTCCATTCTTTACCTTATTTTTTCTTGCAATTATACGTGTTCAAAAAATCGTTCTACAAAGTAAATAAATAAACAAGCACAACATATAATGTAATACACACTAAGGACATTAATATCAGCATCCAGTACGAAATTTATAAGTTCAATTTAAGATGATGTCTATACGTTTCATCGATTACATAAATAATGACCACATTTTTTTTAAGTACAAAGTATTCGATGAATTATCCACAGCTCGTGGATTTATCTTTCGAATTAAATGTTGCCTGGCTCTCTGGTAATACGGCGAATAAATCAATTTTAATCGACATTCCGCTTTATGTTTACACGAAATCGAACAATAATGAAGCCCGCGTGAAATTTATTAACCGGCGGGGGTCTGGCCTCGTAAAAAGTTCAAGAGATCTGCACGCCTTCGGGGTGAGTTCGCGGAGAGTATGGAATTGCGAAGGAAGTCGTAAGCCGGGACGTTTAATTGCGCAATAAATCCTGATTCTCCGATTTGCAACCCATTTCCTACTGCGGGGGCGACGATTGGTCGCTGTTAAATTGGCGCGTTGACAGGAAGCGGCATACGACCTTCCCCCAATAGCAATGCACAATACGTTTCTCGATCTAACGTCATTATGCGATTGATAATTTCAAATATTATGCATCTGTAATGGCCGCGAGAAGTTTCCTACAGATTCATTCACAGGAAGGTTCACCAAACGTGAAAATATGTGGTTTCAATGAGTCATATCTCAAACTGTAGATTCCGACGAACGGACACGAATTGAATTACAAGAGTGTGTTTTCTTAAATTGAATGAGTTCTATGCTTTACAACTGAACCGATTGCATCCAGCGTTTTTCAGGGTGCGTTTTATGAATAAACGGTTTTTAAGCTGTCCTACATTGGGAGTATGCAACCGACACACAATCGATTGCATTGGAAACTAAATTGCAGAAAATAAAAAAGTGTTTATTGTATATATGTATATGTATATGTATATGTATATGGATACATACCTATGTTTCGTCGACGCTAATCTAGAAATATTGTCCTTTAAGTACTTTTATATCGAAACTCACTGATTCTAAATAAAATAAGAAACAGTTTCTTAAGTCTGAAATACACAGGCATTCACGACACTACTTTTTTACGCTTTTATATACATATAATATGAACGAAGCGTAAAAAAGTAGTGTCGTGAATGCCTGTGTATTTCAGACTTAAGAAACTGTATTTTTTTTCATTTATAATCACTGAGTATCGATATAAAAGTACTTAAAGGACAATATTTCTAGATTAGTGTCGACGAAACATAGGCATGTATCCTACTAGTTTTTATGATAAGGACTAGGCTTGATGATAAGAGCAAATGTATAGTTTTTTCGTAAACAATATGAAATGAATACTTTTATAGATGTATAGTAGACACTCATTGTCGGTGCAACTTCCCATTATACTACTTCCAAGTTTAGATCGTTGCACTAGATTCGAGAAAAGTATAATATTTTTATTTATCCTATATAATATTAATACATTTGTATTCCGAATGTTCGTTTCAAAACGTAATTATCTTTCAGCAAGTTGGTTAAGTAAATAATTTGATTTCAATGCATTATCATGAAGCTCGTGGTAATGTGCTACCAGATGCATTTTCTCTTACTAGGTTATCAACGATCCGCATTTCGAGTTGTTTGACTCTGTCGAATTGTTTTAAACATTTCCAGAGTTTTCCAAACAGTGTCCTTATAAGTTGCTGTTAATCTTGGTCAATTGAAATCTTTGAACTTTTAACTCACATTACCTTTATTAATAAACAACAGACAACAGAACAAGTTGTAATTGCAACAATTGCGCTGTTATATAAGAACTCCCGAGCAAATGTTAATAAAAACGCGGACCTCCATTTTCTCAAGCAAAGAACACAAAAATTGAACGTTTCGAGGGAACAGGAATATCGATAAACATACGTTGCAATAGAATGATTAAAAAATCAAATTTGCATGAAGGGTATTCTTCTGACATGTGTTATTATTATTGTATTACAGATTCGGTGGCACAGACGATTACCTTCACGAGCCTCGCATTTTTCCTGACTTCGAGCCTGGACACGGCGTCCGGTGCACCTGTTTACGGCCTTCGCACCGCCGTGTCCACCACGAATAATAGGGACCCGTGGTTTCAGCCGTGCGGCAATCTAGTGCCAATGCAGAACAAAAGGATGCCACAACGTCACAATGTGCACAGGACCCTGAAGAAGGTGCGGACGCAGCTCCGAGTCGCCCAGAATCACTTTAGGATGTATATCAATGATGTGCGGGACATATACTCGAAGTCTGAACCGCGCTGAAGTAAAAGAGAGTGGGCGGCTCTTTCAGAGAGGCTCGCACGTGCGCACACCCGGAGCATTGCTAGCGCTAAAGTCCTACTTTCTGCTTGCTACGCCTGTAATTTGCATTTGTTACGATGTGCCACGCATACGCGTAATTGCATTTTTTCTTTTCAAACGAATACACAGTTATTTTCCGTGTCGCTTCCGAGCTTCGTAGTTAACTCCAGATCAATTGATTAATCGGAGAAGAATTTTATTACATTTTTATATAAGCATTCTAGTAATACAGTAGTGTGTCCATTAACAATTTACGGTTATAACTTGTAGCATCGTATTATTACACGCCAGGTCAAGAATGCTGTGTAAACGATAAATATGGTTCCCTTAGCATTAAAGGGATATGGCAGTGAGCTTTTTTATAGGGTACAACTAGACAATACGCTCAACTTCAAGAGAAACTGGGTAGAAAAATATTTTACAGTAATTCTTTCTTTTATTGATCGAATTACATTAATTTTTCATTCCTTTTCACAACTAATGCTTAATTATAATCGAAACGTAACAAAAAATCAGGGAAACTAGCTATTCCTTTTACCCTTGAGTGGGGTTACAAGTTATAACAGAGTATTCGAGTAAAATGTGTCACCCATGTGACAGAACTTCCTTACTTAAATAAATCGCTACTTTATATTATTTTTAATGAAAGATTATGACATTTTGAACAAAATAAACAATAAAACTGAGAACAAAAATAGAATGGTATCTAATAAAATTAACAAAGTTAACCTTATTTATTACATATTCACTGCAAACTGTTCAGAATCGGAAAATCAAAATTTTTGTATATTTTTTTAAGACATAGTAATGCCGCTTGTATTTTAGTAGGGTTTTCGGACGATAAGAGTAGATTCAAACGTACGTTTGCAGCTGTGTATCCTTATTTATGGATGCAAAACAAATAGTGAGGCATTTTGTCAAGTTTTATCCTAGCAAAAGAGATTTTATAATTTTTCTATGACATTACTACTTGTAGGTTTAAATTCGACAAGTAACACATTCTACAGAAGAATACCGTTAAAAACACATGAAAGGGCTGACAGTGAGATAATTTAGAGTAGAAGACAAAAGAATAGTGAACGTTTTAAATCGTTAAGAGTATTGTTTCAAATGAAATCGGCATATTCCGCGTAACACAGTGTGCAATGAACGAATTCGTGTAACAGGCAGTATAATATGAATGTTCAGCAAATTAATAGAATTGTTCGACTGCGATTTTGCATCCTTACATTGAAATTGACACTGGCCATTTCTACGAACAATAACGTGATTTTACACTTGCGTAACATCGACGAAATCAATCTACATGAGTTATTCTGACGAATACCTGGCAAATATTTAGATGAAACAATATCTCGACTTTCATCCGCAGGTGTACAAAGAGCTGGAGGGGCAGTACAAAATGCCCTGGCTCCCGGAGAAGGAATCGGAGTGGTATACCAGGGAGGTTTTCTGTCTCGAAAAGGGAAAGAAAGCTGATCGTGCGCTTCCGCATCTTCACGATTCGCTCCAAAGGTTCGCCATTACGTTCCATCACCTCAAAGATTACCGTCTGAAATCTAACATTAACGTTGATCTCACGATGAACAGAAGAAACGAGATCATTAAGCAAATGTACAATGAGATACTTAGGGTACGAAAAATTTATATCATATTAAGCGCTAATGCATTCCCATGGTTTTAGCATAATCCAAAATACGATGCGTGGTACTTGTATTTATGATGAAGTAATAAAAAAATACCCACTCTAATATTGAACTGATGCAATAAAATGAAAAGATCGAACTCGAAAAGACTTTAAATATTACAATGGGCGATCGAATATTAAAGCCACAGCATGAAAAAACATGTTTTTTACTGTTTGTGTAGAAATAATTTGACAATCTCGAGGTTTTTACATTAGATAATTTTTCATTAACTATTATCTACTGAAAGTACCAACAGAAATTAAACTTGGCTTATGTAATGCAATTTGATCACCCACTAAAGGGAAAAGAACGCTATAGACACTACTTACTTCTCTATTTTAAAGCTCCATTGCAATTACGCTTGCTATTAAAATAATCAAATTTAGTTTCTTTACTACTCTCAAAGTCAATTCAAGTGGTGTGCTAATCGTGTAGGTTCATTATAACATTTATAACCCTTGATTAAATATATCCAATTTGTAGAAATGTTTCCAAATTGCCGAAAAAAATTTACTTTATTTAATGTAAGTTTTTCATGTACATAATATTAATATTGTAATACGTTTTCATGTCACCACACGCCACTATTATAGCTTTGAAAATATACTTTACGTTGCGTTACGTTTATTTATTGAATATCTTTTACCAGGGTTCGCAGTGCTTGTACATCGCTTGTAGAAGTAGTTTGTATCACAGGATCGAAAGTTTTAATTTTGCGTGTTTCGTTACAGGCATTATGCGAAGTGGAGACTGCTATCTCAAACTTAGGACTCCAAATACCCACGGCGCATACGGCGAAAATTGTTACGGAAAGCTCGAACTGGGCAAAAGAGGGAGACTTGACCCTGATGCTGATTCAGGATGGAGGCGTTATCAGATTGTATCGAAAATTTTTAAACGCCTGGACTGAAGCCTTTCGTAACGCGACCGCACCTGGACCAGGCACTTGCGACTCGACCAGGCAGAATTCAAGACCGAGGATTATCAACAAAGGATCCGGGCCGAAGGGTAAAAGGATACCGAAAAGTAAGAAGCAATATAAGCCAAATCGGAAGCGTCCAGCGGGTGCCGGTCGGAATAGTTCCTTGCCTCAGGGATCGAAAAAGGGTCTTTCGAGAAACAGACTAGTGAGAAACAAACAGAAGAAACTCATAGGGGCGTGATGAAATTAACGTTAGCAGGTTTCTTTTGTTTCTGGCGAAATTAATCGATTACGAGTGGTTAACAGGCAATCATGACTTTAAATTGGAGATTCTTTTATTTTCCATGGATCTGATGTTTGCAAGCGACGCTTTAAAAGACATTGAAGGTCAATTTTTTAGTTCCTTCAGATACTTTGAATGATTTCTTCGTTCGAAAATCTTGTTTCTTTTTCTCTCTTTAATTAATTCCGTTAATTTTCTATCGTTAATATTACAATAAGTGGGTACAAGTCGTTTGTCTGTTATCCTCAAGCTTTCCCCCCGGAGAAGCTTTTACATTTCGTATCGTCACTGGCGCATGTGTTTCTATTTATGTCATCGTTGCGTTCATTCATAGATGCTTGGTGTTTCACAAATCTTGCCAGTTTGTTCCATCGCGGTATTGTCGGAAGAGTCGTGATCGACAACGATAACAATCGTGTTTAGGAATCAGCTTTTTATTCTCGACGACTGGTGTATTTGATAGCTGAAAGCATCATTGAAAATCAAGTTGTATACTAGAGACCAGTATTAAAAAAAAATGTATTTCAGAACAGTATTATATCTAATAGTATACTTAAGAATGAGAATGGCGAATAATTTTGACAATATGTTTGGTTCGTACGTCGCGACTTTCATCGATTCGTTTCGCGAAGGGATCGAACGATGAACCACACTCTAAACAATTATGAAATTGTACACCCACGAGCAAACTCGGCTTCCGTTAGGGGAAGAAGTGGCGTAAGAAAAGAGCTTTTTACCATTTAGCAAAATTTATTTCAGCTACTGAAATAAATGTTAAACCGAATGTTAATTTGGCATAAATATCAGTAATTGCCAAAACTAAACGGTAGGAGACCCTTCGCCTACCTTACTTTTTCCCCTAGCGGAAGACGAGTTTGCTCGTCGTTGTACGTGTATAAGAGAACCGTATGATAGACACGTGAAACTGAAACGATTAAAGGGTAATCGGGTCGTGGCGAACGCAATGAAAATACCGTGTAAAAGTCTGTTTATTCGACAGGGTGATCGACAATCAAGCTCTCTGCGGCATTAATGTGCAGGCGTAGAATATTTCTTTTATGACTCCTCGCAATACGTACGAATACGCGTGTACGATGGTACGATAATTCGAATTTATATACCGACCAATCGTGACTCGTTGTAAATACACAAGCCAAGACGAAGCTCGCGACGGTATCGAAGTTTCGAAATACGCGAAAAGTGTCGACGATACGTTGGAAGAGTCATCGATTTTAATCGTCGTAACAAGACGGTTCGTCAAACTTATTTATTGTAGCTTTAACGTAAGTAAATGCGATAGCTTAATGTTGTTTAGCTGTGATATCTCCAGCGTACGCGTACGTACAGAGTTCCTACGTTTTATACATAGGCGCATTACTTATTGTAAGTTGCGTGCGTTAACGCGTACAATACGTATTATACAATATATGTATTTAGATGTAACCTTATTCTTCACCTTTTACGTTTATCTGTCTCATTTTTCTCCCGTGTCTCTGTAGAATCTCGTCTTGTCGCGAACATGACAGTTTTTATCTTTCCCCGCGATTAGTCTCCTCAGTTGCTTTCAAAATTGTTTCGAAACACAATAAATACCGCTCTATGTATGTACAAGATGAGAATGTTCTCGAAGCAAAAACCATTCGTTTGCTTCGTTCCACTGGAGGACTTAGGTCGGATGACAAAAGTTAAATTTTCTAGTTAAGATATGTACCTATAACGAGGGACCATTTACGAATCGTAAGGATTGTTCGTACACGCGTCGAACTGAACCGCGCATGATGATCGTCGTGCAACGACACAACACTTGTTCTTCATCGCGGAATGAAAACGCATTGTGTTTGTATTAAAGACAATCAATGATTTTTGTATTAAACCGGTACTTAGGCATACTACGTACTTTAACGTTACATATTTTTCTACTTGGTATTCACACGTGACGTGACGTGACGTGATATACCTGCTCAACGTTTTTATACACGCGCACTTAGACCTTAAGGATTTCATTTGCATTTTATCCAGTATACGTATTAGGTATATTTATTGTGGCGCGTACACGTAGGCGTACATAACGTTACGGTTTATTTATTATATCACGTTACCATCGCATTTATTATTTATTGTCATTTCTGTACTTGTATAATCGTCTCGAATAAATTCGATGTTTTTGTATTGAAGTAATTTTCAATCTTAACACCTTTCCTATTATCAACTACAATTTTTTACTCCTTAATCGAATTATTGGGGTAGTTTTTCTCTCATTCTTTTACATCCCATTAACTGCTAAATGGTTATTAACGAAGACAATGATTCGTTATATTACAGTTGTAAATTAATTTTATTTCTTTGAAGAATTGGGGCAGTAGATGTATTTCTTTATGGATGGAGAAGTTCCCTTTTAAGTTGTACTTCTTTTTGTCGAAATATCGAATGTTTATTGCAGCGTACGATTAAGTGATTGACAGTTAGTTGTATATTATATTTGTCACAAATCAAAGGATCTTTTTTTCCGAGGGTTACTGAAAATTGGTCATTTTTCTATATTCAATTTTGATTCGAGAAATCAAATCGTATGTTTTTTTTGCTTGTTAGATCTGGTGGTATATTCTCCTTTCACTGGGATTCTTTACAGTAGAGTCAATAAACTCGAGTGATTTCTCGTTTGATTGGTGTAGGCTATTTTCAGTGTTGCTCTTTAATGTGTATTTCAATATTTTTATAAAAATGTGAACATTACATTTTGACATAAAATAAAGAATTACCTTATGAAATTAAACTATTTATTTGTTAACGGGTGAGCGACATTGATCTTCCCTTGCATTTGTGTAACAGTACTTTTAGCAATTTAAATGTTAATTGTAAATTGTTTCGTCATTTTGCAATGCCGGAATTTAATCAATTGTATTAGGATTTTATGAACAGTGGGTGTATTCTGTTTTCGCGAGCTGACAATCGTTATCGATGATGGCTTGCAAATGCAAGATAATGGCGTATCAGGTTTATTAAACTTGTGGTGGTAGCTGGTAATATGAAACTAAGAAATGTCAGTTTGTGCTTGAAATATACAATTGTTTTCAACTAACTGGCGTCATATACAGGTAAAATCTTACATAAATAGTAGAACATAAATGAGTATGGCATGCAGTACATAACAACCTTTTCGAATATCAATATAAAAGGCTGCAGGTTCATTTAACTTATTTTCCACATAAATAATTATACATTTTTCGTATAATTCTATCTTCATAATATTCCTTTTACGTATGTACCCTTCAATGTAATTTGTTACATCAATGGTTCATTAATTTTGTGTTTGCCTAATACTACAAAATTAATTGTTAAGCCTTATCAGCTCGAAGGATCTCCTGGGTCTCCTTCAAGTAGTACAAGATTAAAGACTGAGCAATCACGAAAACGTTTTCTTATTCATGTATGTACATAAATCGAATAAATATTATTGTTTGTACCCTTTAATATAATTTATTACATCATTGCTTAATTAATTTAGCATGTGACTGATATTACAAAATTAATTGTTACGTTTTATCGATCAGCTCGAAGAGTCTCCTGGGCGGTTGTCTCGAGTATCAGGGGTCCACGAAGGGTTGGAAGGTTGTAGCTAATATTCATTACTCTTTACATTTAAAATAAATAGTTTACATATTCTTGATAAATTCTGTACTAACTTCACGTATGGTTGGCGTTTCGTAGACAACCGTGACATATGAAATGTTACACTATTTTAATATTAATATTATTCACTGATAATGAAGTAATGTACGAAGTACGAGGTAACGTATAATCAAAACCTGGTTTATTAGGAGAATATCGCGGAATATCGATTAAACATATGTATAGATATGGATATATTACACGCCTTTTAACATTTTTCTATATGAATCAAACTCATTACTTAAAATAAGTTCATGGAACATGTGGCCCTTTATTACCAACGTACCGATATGCCAAATTTTGATTAGTGTTGGTTTCTTAATAAATGAGTGGTGAATATTTTTGAGGGCCAACTTATTTACACATGCTTCAAACGATAGTCTACAATCATAGTAAAAAATGTATATTAATGCAGGAAAAGTTCTGCATAGTTTTAATTTGCCAAAATAAATATGAGAAACGAAAAATAAATACCAGGTGGATGCAGGAAGTTGTTTAACTGATTATTTAGTCAAATAATCAGTTATAAATAAAATATTTCAATTTGACAAATATGGTATAATTGCTTTTAGTGAACGCCAGCAATATTTATTAGTCAAAATATGGCTGTTCTTACATAATTAAAATTGTTTCCTTCTATTTTAACAAATCTCCTCGGGTAAAACCAATTAATTTGTTAGTAACCTATTATAGTAGGTAATTAATGTCACTGTAAACAACCACACAAGAAAAGAACAACCAAATAATTTAGTCCTATTCTTTAGGTTCGAACTAAAAAAATTGAAGTGACAAAGTTTAAGACTGAGCAATGACGACGAATTTTTTGTATCCAGCTATTTACATTATTCATTTATTTGTTGTTAACAAAAAGCTTATTAATTTCTTTTTAATTTCAATCCATATTTGTTACGCGAATTTACAAAATCACCAATTGTGTTACAACCAGATCATGCAATGTTGTGCAGAGTTTCACTAAATAAAGCAGTGTTTATGTCTGTCTACCATATTTTAGTATACAGGGTGCAGCAAAATTCGTGGTACAATCGAGAACGCGATGATTCCTCGTGTAAAAATAGGTTAAAATTGGGAAATCAATTTTTCACATCCAAGATTTCGTTTTCGAGAAACATCAAATCGAAGACGTTCCTGTTGAATTGGCTGTGGTTATACCTTGGCCACCAAGGTGTCCAGACCTTATTCCACTTGACTTTCATTCGCGGGGACATGTAAAGTCTTTATTTTATACTTCAGATAGTGTAAATGTTGGTCAATTAAAGAAACAAATTAGAATATCATTTGAACACTTTGAAATTGAACTATACATAAGCCAAGGTTTCGTGAACCAATCAATAGAACAGCACAATTATGTGTTCAGCAGTGAAGTTCTAACATTTTCGAAATATTTTCGTTAACAAATTAAGGAGCGTATATGTATACAATGTATCTACCACTAGACGAGTAAAAGTCTGTCCATAATCAGACAAGTCGTGCCAAAGTGAGTGCATGTATACACGATGAAATTTCCAAGGGATACCTCTCGAAAACAGAGCCTTCGTATGAAGACAATATTAACGTACAATTTTAACTTCTTTTTACACGAGGAGTTACCTTGTATTCGCTTGCACAGCGAATTTCACTGGACCCTGTACAAACACAGAATGTCGTAAGGAGAATTTCAACGCGTCCTAATCCGGCGTGAGAACATCTAATCTTAGTTCGGTGAATCTATCATTTATCTAATTATAGTGTCGCCTTATATGGCATACATACGTATCACGTATTACGTAGTATTAGCGTCGACGTAGGACGCGTACCTTACGTCGACTTCATTCACTAGTTTTTTGCGCTTTCGTCTGTACGCTAAGCTTAAACGGGAAACTATTGACCGTCCTGACGTCAGTTTTTCGTACGGCCTCCTTACGTCCGCGTCAGTTTTCGTGAGTGGCGAGACACGGCCACAAAATGTAAGCTGTATCAGCAAAAATATCTGCCCCGTGACTGCTCGAAATTTTCATGCACCTTTTTATGTAGATACACAAATTTATTCTGGAAATTTTACTCTTTCCAGGTAATACTAAAACGTTTAAAAGATTCAGCTACCGGATTATTTTTATTTATACCTTCTGCGAGCTTACGGTCGATGTTTAGGAAGTAAATTTGTTCGGATTCGATACGATGATTCAGAATTACTATGTCTCTCTGATATTTACTACAGAACCTACGTTATATCCCGACGATGGTTCGTGAATGTTGACGGTAATCCTATCAAACAGATTAGATCACCGATAAACGCCACGCACGCAAACGGACCACGCATACGCGAGTATTTGACACCTCGCGAGCTGGCATTCCCAATTGAATCATAATGCAAATAGAGCGATGTTTGTTTCTGTCCGGTGTACGAGACCCTCCGTAAGACTTCTGACGGTACCGAAAAGCTGCACTTCCGATGAGCTTGCGAGCGCCATAAACGTACGTGCGATCGCAGGTATCGGCCGTTTTTCACGGAAAATCGAAATCGTCGGTACACAAACGTGGGAATTCGCGAAATTTGTGATGTCTAACCAATAAGTATTATTCGCGTTCACCCGAACACGTCATTCAGATAAATTTGGATGTGGATATAGTTGTGCTGCACTCGCCAAAAAGATGCGCAAAATCAGAAAATTTTCTTATGCAATATGATTATCGCTAGACTGCGAATGTTGATGCATTTATAGCATCTCTTAACTTGGAAAATCCAATAAGATAACAGTTTTGATGCAGTTTAAGAGGAGTTAGGTGTTTTATCATTAATGTAGTGAAGTTTCTAGTACAGAATTCAAAATTCTGCTCCATTGTAATTTTTAGATATTGGTATCGGAGATGCTGCATTTCCGTAGACTTCAATAGCTTAATTATCACCAGTGCGCATTTCCATTTCTAATCTCGTTAAAACCGAGTCAATTTTAGTTTTTCTTAAAGCATTTGAGTATACTTTCTAAAACGAATTCGTTAAGGCAACAAATTTTCTTTATCTAAGATCTTTCGTTTATAACAATATTACGGCACTATTTAACACTCGTGCACTGTTCAATAAATTATTGCATTAGTATTCCTTGAATTAAACGTGGTTTAACCTAAAATCGAATTGAGGACATATATTTACATGACGTTTTATCGTTATTATCTAAACTACTGGTGTGAAATTAATTTACAAGCTTCTCTGACAATGACTGTAATTAAAAGTCAAAGTCTGAGTTCCAGTGACATTGACCCGAACAGTGTACGAGGGTCAAGAACATTAAAGAATTAATACAAACAACAATGAATAAAGTTTCTTTTGAAGGGTAACATGTGTAACGCAATATTATTTAACGGTAAAATGCAAAATAGGGGGAGATAATCTACGCAGCGCTGTGGAAACTGGGATCAAGTCAAAAATTTGTTCGTTACTGAAAATCGTTAAGATTATTCATGAATCACAGAAAGTGGTGCCTACACAAAAATGTATTTGGATCCATTTTTATTTATATATTTACTCGAATTTCGGCAATGCCCTTTACAATGTATTTATAGCAACAGGAACATGATTATAACGATCGTTACATTTCATGATATGATACACCTAATCAGTCGCAGATTGCAAGGCTGTAAATAACGCGGCGTTTATTGCAACAGGCGTCGCCTAATTGTACAGTTTGTAAACATTAATGCAGCAATTATTCGAAAGACGCGGGTCGTCCGTTGTTTGAATTATGAATCAACCGAGCTGCGCGGCATAGATTTTCAAAAAATCCGCTACGAAATAGAAGGCTCGCCCGTTGATTACGTAGCGCTTCACCAGAGCGGCGAAAAACTCTGGACAAAATATAAGCTGCCACCCCACCGTCGAACGTGCGTACGTACGTTCGATTGTTTACACAATGCCATATATAAGCTGGAAGCACGAGAGTTTGACAATCTCAGTTCACTATCTCACGCCAATCGCTAACATCGTCTTAGCGAAACAGTTCGTTCCGTTTTAACGGGCAGTTCCGTGCACAAGATACGATTAGTGTCAATTCCGTTGGTGTTTGTGCGAATTTAGTCGAACTACGAAAATGTTCGTTTCGCGTTGTTGCCTGTTCACGTTCGTCCTGGTTGTTGTATCCGGCGCTCCAAGGAGATCACCTAGATCGACCGTGCCGGTCTGGCATTCGCCGTGCGGCGATGAAAGCGAAACGGAAGCCGCGGCGTTCACGAATCTCAACGAGGAAGTGGAAACTAGTCTGAAAAGTCTGAAGCTACAGCACAAAATGACGATGGACGAATACTTGAATCGGGACTACGATTACCTGTACGAAAGGGTACGGATCGGTGTTCACGAGCATCAGTACATCCCCAACTGGATCCCAGGCAAGAAAGATGTGAACATGATCAAGAGGCTGGTCAACGCCAAGCCGCAAATGGTAAGTTTATCCCGTGTTTGTAACCCTATAGACTCTCGTGGTTAATTTTCCTGCCTCTCGCGGTAGTGGTTCTGGCATTACTTTTGAATGTCATACACGTCGCAGGCTTGTTAAAGTATTAGGTTGGTGCACTAGAAATGTTATTTTTTCGAAAGGTTCTATTTTATAAACGATATAAATTAATAACCTCGCTATTATTTTATATTACACAGTATGTAGAAAATAGTATTTTGTAAGAAATACGTATTTGAATAATGATTGTAAAAAATTTTGGAATATTCGAGAATATAGAAATTTATTATATCTAATCGTTTACTACTTAACTACGTTAGTATATCAATTTTTCAATATTCTTAACAAAAAGAAATTTATACTTTGGCTTTTACCGAATTGACATGAAATATTCTAAATAGTGGAAGTAGGTACTATTAAAATCATACAAGGAGTATCTCGCTTATCCATCTTAAAATTTAAAAAGAATCGCCTTACGCCGAACTTGAACTAACATAGGCAATATTTTATGCGCAACTTCGTAATACATACTATTGCACTTGTTTCTCTCGCCACAGAAAAAGAGTTCGAATATTCCCGAATATTATTTATATTAATTTCTAAAAATCCCCAAAAAAAGTTTGTAAATAAGGAATCTACCTCAGTAGAATTGTTTCGACTGATAAGAAGAAAAAGCTGCGGGTCCCATTTGTGGATGATCTCATTGAACTTCCTTGAGGTTATAATCGTCCTTTGTGCGGCGACGATTAAGAATGCGATGGATGGAGTCGCGCGCAATTTCAGTTCGCGACCAGTTGACCAAATTCGTCGTTGCAATTAATTAACGCAACGTTAAATAACAAATTTTAATGAGACGGTAATTATTATAAAGTAGCAGGCGAACAGAAGCGTGCTAGGTTGTTCGGGGTTTGCGCGCGCAATGCAGGTCCAAGGTACATACCGCTCATGTTAGCCGGGTCGCGCGACTGCGTAATCACGCTTGTCGTTCGCCGCGATGCGTGCACTCTGATAACGCACCCGTGATAATATCCGTGGTATACTCCCTGATATTTACACTTCCCCTCTCTCCTACGCCGCTCTCTAAAGTCATTCTGCATCAGCACGTTCCTCCGACACCACGGTCCTTGACACATTGCACAGACATTCTCCTACTGTTAGAAGCGAGTTCTATTAACGATTAAAGATTAATTTCATGTTTTAATCATTTAATGAAAGTGTGATATAGATAGTGATGATAAAAACGTTTCGTGCAGTATGCAGAATATTTTGGAAGTAGTCTTCTTCGAATTTACAGTTCTGTTTTGTATTAAATCGCCCATAAGTGATAATATGGTAATAGGAGCAAGTGGTATATCGTGTTGACTAAATCTTTGCTGTAGACTATACTATCTAAACCACCTGTATTAAGCCTAGGCAGTGGACTGCTAATCGAAATTGTAATTCTGTAAGGATTTAGACACCATTCGATTGTACACTACATATTATAGTAAAGTAAAATATATATGTTGGTAGTAATATTCATATCGATTTACATACTTAAATTCACACGTATATAATTATAAAAATATTAAATCCCTTTTAATAATTCTATATCGACTTCTAATCGTCGTTTACGATTTTTTTTGAGTTATTGAATTAGAAAGTATAAACGTCTGAAAAACTATTCTGGTTTTACTTACTTTAGATATTTGAAGATATTTGTTACTTTCTGATGTTAAAATGAATATATAAAATACATGTACTTTCAATTCAGAAACATCTGGTAGAAATCAGATGGTTCAATGATCCGTTATTGCTTAAAGTTCCTGGCGAGAGTTATAATTGCGATTAGCTGCATTCACGACTGTGTTGTCGTTCGTGTCATATCGCGCACGCCTGACGCCACCTTGAATCACCGACAGAAATAACAGAACGACGATTTGTCTTACAGATCGCTAACCACTTCCCCAAGTTACACGTGGACCTGCAGAAATTCGCTGTTGCGTTCGAGGAACTGGTGGAGGACGAGACGAACTCGAGGATCCACGATGCTCTGAAACTGACGCAATCCTATTTAATGATGATGCTGTGCGAGGTTGAAAGCCATATCGTTACTCTGCCATCCCTTCGAATTCCATTGCGAGTAGAAAGGAGCATCATGAGCAGCACGGAAAGGGAACCCATCGATGACACCAGAAGACTCGTCCGCGACTGGGGCGTGCTTCTCAAGTACAGGGACTATCTGCACGCCTGGAGGCACGTTTTTAATTACTAGAAAGTATGTATTAGGGAAAATTGTATCGTGTGGTATCCGCGTGCGAAAATGAAGCGCGACGTGTCCATGATTTTGCATGACACCATCGACGAAAACGATGCAAATTGATTTCGAATGCATCGATGTAAATTGATTTAGCACCTATCGCCGTGCAATTGCTACGAGTCGTGGAGACGTGTCACAACATATATGACTAGCACAACAGCTGTCAAAGTCATTCGTGATAATCGCGTGAGATAATCCGAGCATTGCGAAACGAGCCTGGCCGATATCGCCGGTGATTTTACTTATTTATTCACGAAATTATTTATTACGGTCACTAATCATTGGAGATAGTATTTATTATTTAATTCCTGGACATTGGAACTATTTATTTTAAATATTAGCTATTTATTGAAAACCATGGTACCTTCTTCGTCTGCCTTTAGAAAGGTGATATATGACATGTGATATATTCTTCGAGAAAATTATTTTGTATATTCCTGACGAGCGATCACTATTAGTAAATAGGTATTTATGAAAGACAATAATTGTAATAAAGTAATATTTATTTTATGCAGTATTATAGAACAAATGTTTATATTGTATATACCGAATAATGTATTTATACATATTATAATTAATAATTTATTATCAAATTTTGTAATATAATTCGTAATTTAAACAAATGTACGATGTATTATATTTTATAAATCCTTCATTCCCACTGTTGTACCTGTCGAGCACGTGCACTCGCGTGATAAGTCATATGTGGTTTCTAATCCTAGGTTGTGTCATATCGCGAATTCTTCTCGAAGCGTCGCGTCGTGTTCTTGTTGTTATGTCGTTATGACTATATTATAACGCCCGCTGAATTTGAACTTCGCGAAAGAATAGCGTTTGCAACGTATTGTATTTATTGTACATTCAAATTATTTTTTCCCCTTCATACGGTCAAACGTATTGATTTTCTCATGGGATCATATAAGCAGTCGAATTTCGTTAGCATCTTATTTAGAAAAAACGCATTCGACGTTTGTGTAAGTTTTTATGTTATTGGATCTCCAAGTAGATTTTCGTCAATGAATTTATCGGAGTCTTTTGCTATATTTTCATATGTCCTGATCCTTCATCATATTAATATGACAGATTCAATATTAATGCATTTTATTTTTGTCAAGTCTAAACTTAGGTTCACAATATTTTAGTACAAAGCATAAGGTACTAACTGATTTCCATTTACATCTATTTTCGCATACTTTTTTTTCATTTTCTTTCTACATTATAAATGTAGTATTATTATGAATTTATTTACATTATATAAAAGATTCTCATTTTTTATATTTTCAATGTTGCATTTGGTAAGTTGTAAAAATTTCGAAAATTATGTTAACTGTAAATGAATATACTACGTGAGTGGATTGCAATCAGAACCCCCTAAAATTTAACATTCCCGGCCCCCATTATTTTTACTGCTTCCGTCACGCCCCTCCGCTGCACTGGGTCTTTTATATCCAGACCTATTTTTCTATCTTATAGGCTCCCAAAAAATCTGAATAAATTCGAGAATACTTTCCAGGGTCTCTACTCCATGATCCAAAAGTTTTTAAAGTTTTTTTAATAATAGTCTTTTCGATCGTTTTGTAAATATTTTACCGCGAAATTTCGCTTGTGCCATGAAAGACCCAGGAAAGTCACAGAGGCTTAAAAGACAAATATTTCAAACACTTCCCTGAGCAAGCAATTCTGCCAGAAACCAGAAGCATAAAATCGTCGATATTATAAATGTGTAAGAAATTGTATTATAACGCAAGCAACTATATATTATATATAACTCATATTATATTTATCAATTACATCGCCGAAGACTTTTATCCCTAAACTCTTCCTTCCAAAACGCACAATCAATTCAGTAGATCTAGTCTTTTTACCGGGGACGCCGATAAAATCATTGAATCATTTCAGAAATATTTGTTGTACATACCTATGTTTGACAATATTTTGAAGTCCCGGATCGTTATCGCTCATACATTATAAAATCTTAAATTTTTTGCAGCATTAATATAAGTGGAAATAACTACACAGATATTACTGTACATCCAAATGGCGTCCGTTTCATGTTCTATTTCAATCCGAATGTCCTACTTCCATTTTGAAATTAAACTTCTTCTCAGAACTTAAATTTCGGATGTTCTACAAACGTCCACCCTCTGAAAGTCTTACGAATGTTCGCAGGCTATAAATTACAGATGGTTTCGTTTAGTAATTTTGGCTCCATTTCATTCCGTGAAAGGTGATGGATCCCCATAAGCAAGGTGTCATTCTTTAGAGAATCAATAGAGAAGTGTAACGATACTACCCAGATAGCACACGAACGTCATATGTACGTCAAGAGAACGTACATTCGGAGGATGTCCCAAAAAGGTCCACATGTCCCCCGTACGTACTCGTTAAGATTTTTAAATGCCTTAGGAAGGACCTATTTACAAAGTGGAATGTCCCGCGAACGTCCTGTGTCAACATTTTCAGAACGTTTGCCGAGTATGTAAAAATAACTTGTACTTTTGGGGACTTTTTGGGAACGTTTAAAGAGTTTTTAAAAACGCTATGGTAATGTCTTGAAAGGCGTGTATGAAACGTTGCTCAAATATTTAAAAGTACGGTTAAATATTATTTTGTGCAAGGTGATAGAAGGTAGGTTAGATTGATTTTATTTGTTGAATAAATAAAAGATCAACTTTCCTGCGATTTCTGCATTTAATAAAAAGTAGATCAAATTAGTTCCTGTTAATAAATAAAACGTTAAATTTCCTGTAAGGAATTATAATGAAAATATAGGTCTGGGGGTTATGTTCTGTGTATACATTGTGTTTATTTTTATTTTCAAAGCAAAATACTGATTCTGTGTTGGTTATAGGCAATTTAAAGACAAAAATATTTTTCCAAATTTCCTAAGATTTCAGCACAAAACCACTAGTGTTGTTACACTTCTCTATTGATTCTCTAAAGAATCACACCCTGCTCGTGGGGTTCCATCACATTGCACGAAATGACATTGAACCAAAATTACTAAACGAAACCATCCGAAATTAAAATCCTACAAACATTCGTAAGACTTAGAGAAACGGACGGTCCTAGAACATACGAAATTAAGTCTTGGGAAGATTCGTAGGACTTCCGATACGGACGTTTCCAGAACATCCGAAATTTAAGTCGTGAGAACATTCGTAAGTCTTTCAGGACGGATGTTTCTAGAACATCCGAAATTTAAATCTTACGAACGTCCTAGGGATGTCCAAAATGGACGTAGGATATTCGGATATAAACTGGCCATGAAACAGACGTCCTTTGGATATACGGTGCTACCTGGGTGGACAGTGGTCTTGTGCGGATACCTCAGGAAATTTAAAAAACATTTTTTTTCCTAAATTGTCTCTAACCATACAGAATCAGTGATTTGTTATCTTTAACTGTCTCTAACCAACACACAATCAGTATTTTGCCTTGAACATAAAAATAAACACAATATACACACAGATCATAATTTCTAGACCTATATTTTCATTATAATTCCTTATGGGAAATTTACTCTTTTATTTATTAACAGCAACTATTTTCTACTAAGTGCGGAACTCGCAGGAAAGTTAATTTTTTATGTATGCGACACAAACCAACGTAACTTACATTCTATGTATTACCTTGCACAGAATGAAATCTAATCGTAACTTTAAACATTTGGGAAATGTTTCTTATACATCTTTTAAGACATTACCATAGCGTTTTAAAAACTCTTTAAAAGTTCCCAAAAAGTACAGACAATGTTACTTTTACACATTCGGAAAACGTTTCGAGAATATTGACATAGGACGTCCTTAGGACGTTCCACTTTGTAAATAGGACCTTCCTAGGACATTTAACTATCTTAACGAGAACTTAGGGAGTACAATGTGGACCTTTTCGGGACATCTTCCGCATGTACCGAACGTCTGGAACATACGTTTTCCGGACGTACAAATGACGTCTTTGTACTACTTGGATAGTAACGGACAGACACTTTAGCTAAAAGAATACATACACAGATATACGTGCTTTGAGTAAGCTTTTAACACTAGGTTTACGGGCACTTATCGTGTAGGTATCTCCACGGCACGCATCAACGAACCCGCAGATTTTCTTTAAAAAACAACTTATTTTATATAATACACAATTTATGATGTCTGAAATTAATGCATAGCTATAGAGATAGGTATACCACATAGAGAATTTCAAGGTTAGATAGCATTCGAAATGCGTCAAAATGACGCGTCCCGTGAACCTTCATTCGATTGAATGAAAAATAAAATATATGGCCCGTTTTCCCTTTAGCGGCCAGAAAGAAAGGTGATACTTATGAATTTTTTTTTAAAGAAAGCCAAGAAGATATGGTGAAGACCTTCGTCGCCTTTATTTATTATACATACAAGTAAATAAAAAAATTTTATTTCAATATTCTTGCATTGTAGTTGACGCTAATCGTGTCGATCCGAAAACAAACGGTACCCATTACATATAATGTAAGAAGTTATTAACCGATTTTTGTAATTCTTGTGGCATTCGTTTTGTAATTGAATCAGTTATCACATGACTTACTACTCAAAATTTTGAAGCGTAGGTACATTATTTTGAGATTCATATCTCTTCATTATGTTCATAATTACATCTCTTAGTCAAAACTCATACCAAATAATGCGGCCATTTTAGTTTTCCTACTTGATGATGCATCATACGATTGACGTTGGAGTAACATTCAATAATCTTTTTGAAATTTTCATTTCGAACTACATATGTACTCTACATCAAGATATTGTAGACACCGTTTGTACAGTACAATTTAGAATCAACACGATTAGCGCCACCTACAATTTCCCACGCTGCACGAATATTGAAACAAAAAGTTTATTATTTCTTTTCTACATTCTTTTAAAAAAATTCGTAAATGTCACCTTTTTTCAGGCCGTTAAAGGGGACAGGAGGCTTAATATAACAAACGTTATCCTATATTTACATCTTCAATATGTAGAATCACTTTTTGGATTGTATCACCTGTTTAAATTTTGCATTCAAAACATGAGTCTGGCGACTTGAACAAATACGTATGACGCGGCGAATAGAAGCAACAGAAGTGTGAATTGACGTAAGTCGGGAAACACAAGTTGGAGGATTAGGCCTTTTTCATTATGATGCTGGAAAACACCTGATACCCACGAGTGTCCGACCATAAACAATGATTTTAAAGGATTGTATCAGAACAAATTGGATAATCGAGAGCTATACTGGACAGGTCACCCATTACAAATGCGTATAAGCACATTATCTTACCGCTTTTAGTTTAACATTCAGATAAAATTGTACTGTATTTGTTACATGACATAACAAAGATACCCCAAATAATTGGAAATATTCATGTTTTCTATGTTAAACCAAACAAAGTGCACACGCTTCTAATAATAATCTAGTAACATCAATTTCTGTTTATTTGTCTTATAAAAAGGCAGCGCAAATTTCATTGGATCCAAAAGAAAAAGCAAAGAACTATGTATACTAGGGTGGCTGTTATTTTCGACCTTTAAATTTTTTCGCGGCATCCCGCAGAATAGTTGCAATTAATAAAAAAATAATCTGAGCAAAATTTGAGTTCGATAGGGTAATAGATACAATTAAATACTCATAAAATCGGTTTCTTTCGATTATCTTCTAAATTATTGATTATCAGAAAACGTATGAGACAAGACTTGTTTTTCCTACGACGAACGGTTTTCGAAAAAAATAAAAAAAGGCTGAAAAGAACTAAAAATTTTTTTCTCAATTTTGGAAGTTGTAGTGTGTTTTGATTATTCTTTATCAATGAAAACTAAAAAAAATGTGTATGTGGCGGCACTACTTCCTACATTCGCCATCAGAGGTCTACCGAGTTGACACCTTTCCCGCAACTACCTGAAGCCTTCCTCGTTCGTATATATACGTCCTTAACCGACCATCGTATATCCCCGCGTCTAAGGCAGGGTCTGCTAGGTAGCCTTACTGACCAATCCACTAGCAGGCCCAGGACGAAACGCTCCCTCTCCTTTCCTTACTCACATTTTCCAGTCAACCGATTACCGCCAAATTGGTGACCCCGACGAGAGCATACGCAGCAGACGAAGGAGACCGACCGACAACGAGGAGCAGCCTTACAACGCAAGAGACACGCGCCTACCAGAAGGATGGACGGGACATCAGTTTACAATTGCCGAGACTACGTAATCCCTCTCCTAGGATGGCCATCAGCAACGCACGGAGGAGCACGCGGCGCCACGATTTTCACCCTCCCAATGGCCACTCTAGGACAGCAGCATATACGGCTCGATAAGGTTCCAAGGCGACGCGCCTGGCCACGACGATCCTGCATCTTCGGCACGAGCAACGTGCTCGCCATTCAGGGTTTTCCTGTAGCTGGACGACAGCAACAGCGCCTCAACAATATCCGCTAGGATATGACGCAGAGTCAGCGGACGACCAAAGCGCTACAACTAACGTAGTTTCACACAGATCGTCATCGAGTGGGCACCGATCACAACGTCCCCGTCCTCGCTGGTGGTACTCAAAGGATTCGACACGAACTGACATTAGGAAGAAGAACTCGCTCTGATATCGTTCATCACTGGCAAGGGGGTACTGTGGCGGCACTACTTCCTACATTCGCCATCAGAGGTCTACCGAGTTGACACCTTTCCCGCAACTACCTTGAAGCCTTCCTCGTTCGTATATATACGTCCTTAACCGACCATCGTATATCCCCGCGTCTAAGGCAGGGTCTGCTACGTAGCCTTACTGACGAGTCCACTAGCAGGCCCAGGACGAAACGCTCCCTCTCCCCCCTCTCCTTTCCTTTTCACATTTTTCCAGACAACAGTTTGCCGCCAAATGTATTATTGAGTTTCAACCCTAGAGGACTATTCTTAGGAAATTAAAAAACTTTTTTAAAAAGTGTTTTGTATATTACATGTAATAACACGGAAAAAGGTTAAATGGACAATAAATTGTTCATAACATTTGTCATTTTAATTTCAGTTTATTTATAAACGTTGGTTAATAACAATAATCAAAACACACTACACCTTCCAAAATTGAGAAAGAATGTTTCGTTTTTTTTGGCTTTTTTCATTTTTTTCAAAAACCGTTCGTCGTAGGAAAAAAAGTAATACAGCATACAAGATGAGTCCTGTCTAGAGCTATAAGTTTTGTCTCATACGTTTTCTGATATAATCAATAGTTTCGATGTTAATCGAAAGAAACCAATTTTATGAGTATTTAATGTTAATGTTTAAGAGCCTGGGGGCACATTTTCCCGTTACCCTATCTAGCTTATATTTTGCACAGATTATTTTTTTATTAGTTGGAACTATTCTGCGGGGTGTCGACAGGAAAATTTAACAAAAAATGCTTACCAAGAGTAAATATGAGCTACAGTAATGTATACATATGTATAATGTGTGTACGGTAATAAAGTACGTTCAAAGCACCTGCGAGAAATTAATGAATTTAGTAAGACACCTCTAGTAAGAACGGTTTAAATTCCAAATAATTTTCACACTAAATGTTTCTGATAATCATATGTACATAACACATTACAACAATGTAACGGTGTTCGTTAAATATAGTTCTGAAAGTATACGATTTTCTCCAATCTGTACACTACCTTTTAGTCTAATTATAGCGTACAAGCAGATGAGATTCTGTCTGTGGTACATGTTCAGTAGCAGCTCGTTTATTGCAACATTCGGGGCTGTAAAGGGTCAAATTTTCAGCTGCAATCATCCGCGCGCTTTCCCCGGCAATCGTCCGTTCACTTGTTTGGCGTAGCTGTATATGTATAGGGTGGACTGGATATACGCACTTTTTAATCACCTTAACTATCGCAGTTATTTTTAGAGATATCATAGGCGAGATATAGGAATAGACCTAACATGTTATGGGACTTGGTGTCCCACGAAAATCACGCTGGTCGAGTGCACCGCTACATAAAAGTTTCCGATTTCAGGAACTACGTTGAACACCATGATAGCGCACAGCACATGCACATCCGTGACTGCATATAGCGATACATATACATATACATTATGGCCCCAGTTTCGTTAGCAAGGAATGAAATACTGAAATGATACGGAGGCTTCTGACGTCCCCGAAGCATGGGACAGAAAATTACATTGCATGTTAGGTCTATTCTTATATTTCGTCTGTGGAGATATCAAAAAAGTTTATTCACAAAAATTATTTAGTATTGAAATATTTTATTAACCGCTTGCGCTGGAACGACGTGCCACACACGTCCAAGTTACACGCATTTGTTACCTGGCTGCCAGCGCAAGTGGTTAATATCCTTGTTACATATACCGAATTTTTTGCGTTGAAAACTATGCAAGTTAAACGCGATACCGTATGTATTGCGTTCCTTCCTTGCTGGGCGACAGAGTGGAGTGCGTGCACTTGCTTGAGAAATACGTATGAGCGAGTGTTGGTCCTACGGAACCATAAAAGAGCCTGCAATAATCGAGCTCCTGCTGTATCATTTGCCGATAGGACGTTACGGGTTGTAGATAAATACACTGTCTCTACTAATTGGCGGTATTGTAGATATCGCTATATTCCACGCTGAATACAGTAGACAATCCATTCCCGCACTACAGTAGATATTCGTTTCCTGAACTAGTCGGGGCTGCAGAGGGCCAAAATTTCAGGAACCGTGCAGGAATTGGTCATCAATTACCCGAGCGCTTTCCTCACCACTCGCCGTACAGTCATGCGTCACAGTTATAGGGTGGGCTGGATATGGGCACTTTACGGTTACATTAATTATCTTCGTTATTGTTAGAGATATCATAAAAATTTATTCACAGAAGTTGATCAGTATGAAGAGGGCTATTACTTAGCAGTAATACGTTTTTCGTAGGTGGAGTATCTTCTAAGTTTTCAAAATTAATTATGTTATTTTTATTAATGATAATGAAATATTATGGAATAAAATACTTTCATTACATAAATCGATTCTACCAAACATTCAACATTGTGATATATTTTAGTAGCAAATGTCTAGCTTGGTTAGCACCTTTTACCCATTACGTGTGATCTGCGAGACAAGAAACAATCAAATTACCACCAATATTTATTCCATCAATATTCATTGCACCAATAAAAACATTATTAAAACAGTATTATATACATTTCGCTTTCTGTGATGAGATATGTGTGTTAAATGCAACATGTGTGAGAAACCCGTGTGAGTAAGGGGCGTGGCTTCCGCACAGATAACGGTAGCGCAGGAAACGAATATCTACTGTACCGTTATCTACACGAAAAACACGCCCCTCGTACATACGTATTTTTCACTCACGTGCGCGTACCCTACTTTGTCGCCCAACACGCCCAGGTAGGAAAACACATGGTGTTCCGTTTAACTCGCATATCTCATCACAGAAAACGCAGTGTATACACTTATGTAGGGTGGGGCAATAACTATTACCACCTCAGATATCTTCGAAACTATGGTCTGTTTTTCGAAAGAAGATGCCTGGGAGGTAGGCCTGCCTCAGCGCGTAGCCTGGTGGGGATCCAATGCGAGGTGCGTATTTCGTGCGACGTTGTCACGGTCTCAATGCCACTGTGTGTCTCTTTTCATCTTCCGGCACTTCGACACGAGAGCCTCTCGCTCAGACGCTCGGTAAACCAACTTCCTTTTTTACCCTGCGATTTCCACGTGTAGCGTTTAATAACTTCAATATGTTGCTCAATATTTGGGTACAATACATTCTTTCAAAAGAAATAAACTTTTTCTTATTCATGTATTTTAACTCTTGACGTGTGAAAACGTTCAGCGTCCCGTCAACATTTTCCGCCATTTCCAGACAATGAATGATTGACGGGTGCGTGCCGAACGCAGTCCCCACTAATTGAGATTGTAGGTAGGTCCTTCTCGAGAGGTTTGAAATACGTGCGATGAAGACAGACGACCTTAGGCGAGGACGTACGTCGACGTTCGAACGTCATTGGCCAAGACGCGAAGTGTGAGAGAGACACAAGCGCCGAAGACATGTCGCGATCGCGACAACATCGCGAAAAGTCGGGCCTACCTCCCAGGCATCTTCTTTCGAAAAACAGACCATAGTACAGAGTCCTCTCGATTATCGCCCCTAACTCGGGTCCGCGAGGGGACAATAATCGTGGACTAAGCGAAACGCTTCTGACTCCCATGAATACTGAATGATACAGCTACATTTTATTCGTCGGCAGCTCTCTGGGCAGTCGCTGACGATTGAATGCTTCGACTAATCGTCGTCCATTCCCCCGATCCGTCCGTCGAGTACATCGAGTGCATACATTGTTGCCCGGCTGGCGAGCAACGCTAATACAACGATGAAACTTTTTTACTTTTGATCGTTGTTAATGAAACTTCTACTAGTATATTGGTGAGATTTTTCTGATTAAAATGATACCAAATATGACATAATTTGGATCATATTTACTCATGTAGAAACTGTTAATAGTTCATATTAGTTCATTATCGATTCTGATAAATCATAAGTACATATGACCCAAATTGTGTCGTGTTTGGTATCATTTTAATCAGAAAAATCTCACCAATTTGTTTATAAATGTTTCATTAATAAAGAATCAAAAATAAAAAAGTTTGATCGTTGCATTAGTATCGTCTCACCGACACCCAGGAATGTAACCTTTTTGTGGGCCCCCGACGTTCAGTCGTCGTCACGCACGTGGGTGAAAAATATGTGTGAGCAAGGCGGGTTCCTGTCTACATATATCGGGCGTGCATGAATCAAATGTCTACTGTACACTATTGAGTGTACCTAGGAATCTATGGTACCGACGCTGCAAACAACCAATGATTCTAACGGCCTCTACGTTATAAAAACGGCGAATAGTAGAATTACATATGTGAAATCGAATTCTGATTCTGCTAGCGAAAATTTACAATCATGTATGGAAAGAAAATGTGCAAGGTTTTTACATTACGTATAAGGATTCACGAAAACTTTTAACGAACGTTATCTTAGGTGGCTCTTGAAGACTTCAATGCTTTTCGTGGTCGAAAATCGGACAGTACTGTACGGACGTAGATAATTGCAAAATATTAACACATAATTGTAAAGTTATACATACTCGCTTTAATTCGTTTTCATTCAGATTCAAACAAGTTATTTGATCTATTCTTGTTTACTAAAATAATGTAACGGTGCCACTGACCATATGTTTAGTGATCAGAAGTGGTAGCATTGTCAGTATAGGGAGGTTAACAAAACTTGTACTAATTATGAAACGAATTGGAGAATAACAAGATTTTACTCTTGTGGAATAATAAAACTTCTTCAATCAGAATCCATTTTGATTTTCTGTTGAAATCAATTTTAAAGAAATTATAATAATATTTAGACCAGAATGATTATTGTTTAATTATCTGAAGGAACTGTGAAATTGTCTATAAATATATTTTTGTATTTCCTAAGGAACATTTGAAGATTTTAGTAACGATCTTTTCAAATTTACTTAAATGCAAGCAACAACATGTCTCCATTAAAGATTGTTACTGTTCATTTAAAGGAACTTTTTAAGGAGTTTAGAAATGAAACATTGCTGTATACAATCATACAGACATTGCTTTTCAATCAAAGACGTCCGATCTGATTAATATGTGCGAAGAAACTTATAATTGAATCCTAAGTCTTTTTGGTGTCAATATTTAGTATACATCTGTGGTAAAATTGGAATCTAATACCACTGACTAGGTATAGAATAGACCTATCATCCAATGCTTTTTTCTGTCCCACGTTCATAGGGCTACGTAGCCCTGTTACCATTTTAGTGTCAATACCCGACGTTACCGATAAAGCATGAATTCTGAGTATTATTAGCACAAATGAAGTATTATATATTCCATTCATATTACGTGTATCTATATGATTTCACGAGAATAAAAATATCCGATGCTTCAGTTTAAGGTTAAGGGATAAATATGACAGTCATGAAACATGAAACGGAAAAGTATATATTTTTTCACTTAACTACAAGACAATTTATTCTAACTGCATCGTTAATGGACATTTTACTAATGTTACTTTTTACATGTTCTTGCTTGTTCGTTTTTATATCTTGCTTTGTATATTTCTAACCAATAAATTCAGAATAGATGTAGTTTCATAAATAATTTATTAAATCTACCTTTTGGCCGGCGGCTTACAATTTCCCTTGCGGGAATGCCTTACCGTAATGAGCCATCTCGTAGCCGCGGGATTCCGGGAATCGGGTGACGTCACGGCGTGCGAGCGAGAGCGATAGAGCCAGCCGCGGTATCGGTGCTCTCCGTCGGTGTTGACGCGTGCCGAAGAATTTCGGTGGTCTATGGGGGGAAGTGTGCGAGCGAGAGAGTACGGTAGAGCGTGCCGCGATATCGGTGCTCTCCGTCGGTCCAACGCGCTAATAACGTTGCGTACCTGGCCGTACCATCTGGTGTTTGGGTCGTTCAAGGAGGAAGGTCGTTTAAGCCGACAAAAACAATTCAACACGAACAAACTTGCGTACGCCCAATACATAACGGCGTTAGCTTCCTCACTTTCTCGTGAGCCGTCGCGGAGGGTGGGCGCGCGTCTCGTACTCGTCTTTTCTTTTGTTACTAACCCATTCTGTGTTGCAGGCATTCGACAACCACCGTATAAAGGAACCTGTTATTGACTGTGCATGTTGTTAATTTATTTACTGTGCATATTATTAATCTATTTACTGTGCATATTGTTGTGTCCCCTCTCTTGTTACTAATCCCTTGTATGTTACAGATGTTCGAGAACCATTGGCTTCGATAATTATCTTCTCCTGTACTATGATTCATTTACTGTGATTTATTTATTGTGATTTCTATACTATGATTTATTTACTGTGCATATTATTAATTTATTTATTGTGCATATTGTTGTGTCCCCTCTCTTGTTACTAATCCCTTGTATGTTACAGATGTTCGAGAACCATTGACTTCGATA